>NW_009734961.1:38963-67934 GCF_000703405.1 Apaloderma vittatum | reverse complement strand
GGGGGGGTCCTGGGGGGGGGGGGGGGGAGCCGAGCCCCGTGCGGCGGCCGTACGGCTGCTGTACGGCTGCCAGTGCTATTCAGGCTCTTCAAAAGAACTTGGTGCTGCTCTGGGACCGCGGCTATAGAGCTGGCTCAGCCGGTGCCAAGGAGGCCTACACTTGGCTCCCCGAGTAACCAAAACACTAATTCAGTTCTCTGTTCATCTGTTTTAAATCATGCTTTTAAGTGTATTTATGTGATAAAGAATTGAAGCTGTTTCTTTTGGCCATCTAAATAATTGGGACACTCTCCTTTTCAAATAGATTGACATTTAAGCACAACAAGCACATTGAAACGAGAATTTTGGCTCGCAGAGCCTTGCATTTGCTTAACTCTTTCAGAGCTTAATAGTGTCTCTTTACGAAGTCAGGTTTCTCAAGAAAACCAAGGCCTTTCGGGGCCCGATCTTGTTCCCATAGAAGTCAGGGAAAGCTTGATTTAAAACAGTCTCAAGAAGAGCATGGTAGCATGGACCATTTAACACACAAAAACTTATTTTCAGATAAAAGACCACATTGTTTGATTTGTAAAGAAACTCCACCCCAAACCAAGTGACTGAAAAAGCTATCATTTACTCCTGCTACATTAGTACAGATGAAGAAATTCAAGGAAAAAAAAACCAACAAACCAACCCTTCAAAACAGGGTGGCAACTTCTCGGGAGACAGAGAGAAATGTGACAGTGCCACATTTTGCAAGATCACTCTCATTAGCTTTATGAAAGTTCAGATTCACGTTCACTTGGTTAATTCACCCACACAGATACAGCTGGAAGGAACAGTGCTGCAGCTCGTTCTGCTGTGACATTAAACATGGCAAGGTTATCATTTAATATAACGTCACTGAAGAATTGATTTATGGCCTTGGAGGCGGGGTGGGTCTCTCGTTCCCAATGCTTTACAATTTGCTTGGACAACATTGGAAACAAATCCTTAAAATTTCTTAAGTAGAAAAGCTTGATAGCGTTAGAAATTATAAGTTCAAAGCTTGAGTTATAAGCCAGGTAAGTTAAAATTTATCTTCCTCAAGTGCAGTATGTTACAGATGTATACTTTGCTGATCCATTTCCCCATTCACTGTTTTAACACTGAAAAAAGAAGCTTTTGCCATTTTTACTTATTATTCATTCCTCAGACTATCACTATCTTGTGTCAGTGAAAGAGCATTTCATTTCAATAGCATCATCACCATGTTCTCACCCCATTAGTAAGCCCCTCCCAGAGTCCATCAAGTTTCAGTGAGAAAGTGATGCTACATCCACTAAAAACTAAGGATGAGTCCATTTCCAAATGAGAGAATGCTCTGAAAGGTCCTCCTGATTGATATTTTTGCATACAGATCCTTAGACAAAACCAGGCTTTTTCTTGGTTGTTTTTTTTCTTTTTTTTTTTTTTTAAATAACATCATAATGTGTCATCAGCTTTGGAAATGAACGGACATGTACATGACTCCAGCATAGCTAATTTTCAAGGTCATGTAGCCCAAATCAAAAAGGAAAAGCTCTTTTGCATCTGTTCAGTAGTGCCTGAACATGCAAATAAATGGCTAGATCTGGAAACAATTGCAGCCTGATTTATTAGAGTTAATCTTACATGGACTTGGGATTTTTTGTTTTACTGAAAGCAAAACAAAACAAAAAGCAAAACCTTTGTTTTTTTAGACTGATGATACAAAGTCATTTCTTATTTCTGCAGTGTCACCTGGCTCTAATTCCTCACGAGGAGTGGTTTTGGTACCTGTGTCCAAAGCCAGTAAGACCTTTCCAGCAAAGCCACAGCAGATCTCTCCTGGCTAGCGGGGTACCACAGCAGTGTGATGGCACATAAAAGCCACTCGCTTCTCAGGATGACATGAGCATGCAGAGCTCCCTTCTTAATATTTAACCCCATCTTCAGCTGTCCTGGCCAACTCTTCTGTCTTCAACCATCGCTGAATCAGCTGTACACACAAGCCCAGACTCAACAAGGTAGCCACCAAAAAGTGCACATGTTGCTGCCCTACACCACAACACGTAGCAATACCTACTTTTGCTAATGGTTGCCCTTAGGGGACTGAGAAGACCATATTAATAGTAATTCATGTTGGGATGCTCTGAATCAGCAAGATGCATAACAAAATGAAAATAGCAGCAGCTTTGCATCATTACAACTCTACCCCTTGTGGATTTTCTGCTAGTGGCAATCTCCCAGAGCTGGCACAGACTAAAATGTTCTCCTCTTAATGCCACTCTCCTTCTCTCCGACTCCTACACTCAAAGAAAGCTGAGTTTACTAAGTGGCACTACTTTCTTACTTTAATGGATGTATGCAAAGCATATTTACGTGAGTACTAAAGCATAGATTTTAACATCAAGCTTTCTCATTTCAGATCCCACACTCTACTCACTATTTGTGGAGATTTTATTGAAGAGAATCTTGTGCTAAAAGTGCAAGTCAAAACAACAGCAAAACCAACAATCCCTACTATTTACTGTATTAGCTCTACGAACAATATTCCTGCCACTTCTAAAGGTTAAATATTCAGATAACAGTCACCGGCAAAACACAAACCAGAATTAGTGCTTCACGTGAGAACAACTGCAGGATCCTCACTTGCAACTCGCTGGTGTAAACACGCAAGGGTTTCTTTGTCAAGACGGGGAGATGCTAACCTTGTTTATCTGCAGATGCCAAACAACACTGCCCATCCAGCAGTGTCACTCTGACCTCTGGGTGGAAGCTCAGCTCTCCCCATGCGGCAGAACAATGCTGCTTTTGTGCAGCCGGCGTAAGGCCATGCGAGTCAGGATTTACTGCTCCGGCAATTTAATCATAACCTTCATACTTTGTGGTTTATTCAGTTCACATTCTAAACCAAAACATATAAAAAGCCAGAACTTTTTCCTCGCTTCTCCTATCTGCTGATATTCATTATCACTCACTTTCCAAAGACTTCTTTTTACTGCAAACACAGGAAGGAAAACCCTAGAAACAAAATGCACAAAGTGCTCACTCTGGTAACACAAAGTGAGGGATACAGCTTTAAAAGCTTTCACTGAATTGCCTTTTTGTGCACTGTGTGAGGAAAACTAGCTGTGCTTAATATCCTAAGTATTTCTATGCCCACATTCAACCAATCTACAGAGAGCAAAAGTTACAAACCTTTTAACATTTGAAAATAGGTATTAGAATAGTAATTGTCTAACCTTTATTCATTGCAGGTGCAGGCCTTATGTGTATTTAACACGCTTTTTTTAAAGGAGATTTACAAATAGCTAAAAGCAGTGGCTGTGAACCCCACCCAGCCATAATACAGGACAGATAACATGCTGTTGCAGAGTGAACGTTACAGATCCATTCCTGAAATGAACCGGGAACCTATGATCCAATTAAATCAATAGAAAACACAGCTGCTCGAGCACTCCAGGGCCTGAGCTGTACATCTGGGCACTGAGCGCAACCTCTTCTGGTTTTTCTTTTTTTTCTTCCCCCCTCCTGCCTCCCAAGGGGGCTACCTGCTTATCGTGGCAGGGTCTGCGTGCATTGGGGTGGCTCCCGCAGCCGCCTTGGTAAGCGGTGCTCAGCCGGACAGTTTTGGCTCCGGGGGGGTCGTGCGAACGCCTCCGTTCAGTTTCAGTCCCATGTGGTTTCACACTTCGACCCCACAAGTTCACTTTGAACTTCAGGTTCAAATGAATGTGAAAATCCCAACACAAAAGACACTCAAAACCACTGCTTGTTGTGGGAGCACTAAGCCTAACTGTGTATCAGATGGTTTTAAAAATTACATATATATATTTATAAATTAATCTAATCTTTTCAGTGAAAGTTTCCTTACAGCATGCTACAAAAACAGAGTACTGCTACTCCTTCCTTAGCTTCAATGCAAAACTCTCTTAATACCACCACTGTGTTTTTCCATGAACTGGCTTCTAGGTAGATATACATACTTATATATATGTATTTACATATGCAACCATTAAGTCTCCTGTCATGACTGTTCAAATGTACTCAGATAGTATGCACAACTGAAGTAAAATTATTTTTAATAATTGCTTTTAAGTAATTAATAACATGCCTGGACTGGATTTACAGACAAATCCAAATCAATGTTATGCTAGGTCAGTCCTTAAGCTGCCTGTGTTTGTATGTATCTGTGAAATAAGGAAAGGAATGACATCTACCCATAATTACCAGTTTAATGAGCATCAGTCAAGGGAGGGAAATCAAGTTTAAATTCATGTCTATCCTTTGCTCCCAATGCCAGAAGAAACTTTGTGAACATTTTGTTTTTCCAGCAAAACACACAGGCAATGACTGATAACAGCCATTTATTCTATCTCAGGTTACTACGCAAGTATTTGGCTAGGACTCAACTCTACCCAATTCCAAGTAGTTTTAGAGTTTTACCATAGGGAAGTTTTAAACTCCCTCACAAACAGTTGAATTCTAGCACTCTTAATGCTGCTTTAATAATGGCAAAGCACTGGGCTGCTTGTTTAATGTAATTTAGAATAACAAAATATTTTAGCAAGTTATTAGTGAATGCACAGCTCTAATTAGAGCCTGATATCTCGCATATTGTGTTTCTGCATCTAATTGATGCATTCGGTTTTGGAATTGCTTGAGAAAAAGTCAGTCACTCAAATACAAAATCTGCTACAGGATATGTAACCATTCATCTTCAGGCAAAAAATAAAAAAAAATTCTGTTCACAATCAAAATAACCTCATGAGCCACAAGCAAGAGAGGTGGTTATGCCTGTATTTGTTGTGCCGAACTGTGAAACTAAAACTTTTGAAAAATCAGGACCTCCTACCATATATAGTTGTCATTGGGGAATTTGTTTCAGCCTTCACATTTGATATATGCTTGCCACATAACAATTTTCTTTTTCCTTCAAAGCTAATTTTTGGACTTTCCAATGGAAAGAAGAAACACTGTCATACTGATTATGAAGAAGCTCACTAACAGTTCATGCATTTAACACTGTGGCTATAGTGTTGTACAAATTTAATGTTGTAAGTCATGTACAAATAGAGAAAATGGCATCAAAGCTGAAGCTTCTCCCCAGGTATTGGCCTTTCAGCTTGAAGAAGACTCATTTGTTCAAAACATGCTTGAATAACTGGCTGCGATGAAGCCCATAGCTGCATTTATATATAAGCCTTTCTATGACATTATTGAATGTCTTGAAACATTTTAAAGTTTTATTATACTGTTTGAAATCAACAAGTCAATTAGTGAGACCTGAGACTGTGTGCTGGGCAAACAAAACTGCCATCAATACTATTTTGCAAAAGTCAATGGATGTCTTGGGTTTATGGGTAAAGTGTGTGTATCTGTAGATACAGCTTTTCATTTTTATAACTATAGCCTAGGATTTAAGGAAAAGTTCCTATTTTCCAAATCAACTTTTGTCACTGTTTTCTGTTATAAATAACAGTAGGGGAGAGAGAGAATGGAGATGATTAGATTTGACAATAATATAGGTAGAGGAGTGGAAGTTTCCCCAAACTAGCAAGGGAGCGATAAATAATAAATATATTCTTGTGTTTTAGTAAGGCCTTTCTCCTAAGATATCAAAGCAATTGAAAAATACCATGTATGTCCAAAACCATAATGAAAAAGAGCTATTGAAGAGAAAACCAGTAACAAGACTTCTACCCAGAACAGCAGGGAACAGTGACAGATTCCTCACTTCCAGCCATTGGCTGGAACAGACATTTCAGGAGAACTATGTCCACAAAAAACTTTTTGTAATGGGAAGGAGGACTTCCTACACGTCTTATTGCACATGAGCAGACATAAATAAGCATCCATTTTCCAGAGCTTTCAGTCTGTACAGGAGATACCTGTAATGCTACCACCACATGCAGCTCGCTGGCTTTTGGTAGATGACATATGTTCCTAATTTGTTTTCTGCGTAAACCAGAAGGTGTGTTTACTGCTACAAATTCAAGTTAACATTTACAAAGCATAATTATCTTTAAAAAATGACTTTGCCATAACTTTCAACAAACTTAAAATAGAGTGGAAATGAAAAAAGCACTGCTGTATCCTATTAAGTTTAACATTTTATTGAGTAGGTGGAAACAGAAATCAGCTGTCTGTTCTTAGTTTCTTTCCTCTCTGACCTCTCCTGGGAAGGGATGTATTCTAATAACCAAGTAACAAGTTTATTCTGATTTTTTGTTTTTTTTTATTCTACTGTAATTCTGGTTAAAAGTTTTGATTCACAGTAGTCAAGATCAAAACCAGAAACATGTGAGTGTCCTACAGGCTACAGAACTCCCCTACTCAAGTTTCTAGCTAAAATTTATAAAGTCAAGCTGAGACTGAAGCAGCTCATAACTGCAAGATGTTAAATGTGAAATTAAGTGACAGATAAGGAATCAAACAAGACAATCACAACTACAAGAGTTTATTCACCTCTGCTTTTCAGAGTCACATCTATCTATAATTCATGGCATACATATTTTCACGATTTGATGCAACTTTTACATTAGTTTAATCAAACACTTTCAGAGTGCCTGGTTCATTACTTGCGTGGCACTATATCAATTGCATTTTACTTACTTGCCTAATCAAAAAGTATCTGAATTCTTTGGACTGGACAAATGGATATAGATTTTACAGGAACCAAACAAACTAAATGCATATGCATTACTTTAACTGTGAAGCATTTATATTCCCTCACAGCTGTGATTTCTAATCCAACTGGCTAATATTATTCACTGAAAAAATCACATTACAGTAACAGTAATTTAAAGGGATAATAAACACATAACACAATAAATAGTAATGTTCTAAGCACTTGCCATTCCGATAACACTGTGATTCAGTCAAGTTCAACCATGGATATGGAAATAAGCCATTCCTATTCATCAAAATGAAAAAAAATCATATCAAGACCCATTGATATCAGTAGAATTTAAACACAAGTTTAGGTTCTGGATAGATTAAAGGTAAGCACACTGCTGAACTAGAGCCCAAGGATATACACACTAAACGATGCCATAACTCCAACACTACTTCAACTATTCTCTGTTTAAAGTTCTTTCAATAGACTCTTGCCATTTGTCTGTGTGCAAATCCTTCGTGCATATCACCCATGGCAAAGGATGGCAGATGATGTTATTGCTTCACTGATGTTCAAGACTTTCCTATTGCTTTATTATGTCAATAGCCTATAGTATATATCATAACATTCTTCCTATGTTTTATTACCCTACACAACAAATACTATGATGTAGCATCAAAAAACCTTTACAACTGCCATTGAGATTGTCTAGACAAAGTTTTTTTCTTAATTTTTCTCATTACAGAAACATGCTTTATTTTCCTTTAAAGACAGAGAAGTTCACTGTAGAAGGAGACTTGCATGTGCTGTGGTTAACACATATCATATAGAAAATATTAGAGAAATTCTTATTGGCTCTGAGGCATGCTTATATGCAGTTAAAAAACAAGAAAAAAGCTTTTTCGGATATTTTAAGTATTTTTTTTACCCTTTATTCCAATATCCAGTGAAAGTCTATGAAGTCTACTGCAGCTAGCTAAGTCAGTCTGCCCTGTATCCTACATCCAAGCTCAGTGTGAGAACTTGCTGTGCACTAAGCATGAGATATGAGACGTGAGACACGCAGCGGTGTCATCCTTTGACCCATGAATCCTTTCCAGATCTGCAGTGTGGGAGAACTGCGGTAACAGCATCCATCAGACCAACACCAAAAGGAGTACATTTTAGCTGCAGAATATTTGCACTGAAAACATTTCTTAAACATGTGCAGTTCTGTGTCGGAGTCGCTATTTTTCACATACACCAGTAAACAGGCTTTTGAAGAAAACACAAGACCGAGGGCAGGGAGAGGCTGGGCAGATTTTATCCCGATATTAAATATTAATATTAGTTAATTACTAAAAATCAACATTAAATAAAAATAGCATTTGGTTTGTACCTCCATGTGGCATCTTTTAACATGGGAATTTTTATGTGGCGTTTAGAAGCTTTATTGTTTCAACAGCAAAGGTAAAGAGGTTAATTCCTCTTTAACAAGGGGCTCTCCCCCCCTTTCCCTCCCCCCTCTCCTTTTTTGGCTCAGCCTAAATTTCTAACACTACCTTATGAAATGTAGTATACAGCTTTTAATTGTGCCCAGAGGCAGTACAACTTCAGAGAGGGTTTGGAGCAACTGGCAGAGGATTTGCAGAACAGCTGTGTTCCGGGAACATGTGCAGCGCGGTGCAACAGCCCCGTCAGCACCTGCACCCGCTTCGCCTGCCCGCCCCCTCCGCTCCACATCTGGGATTAATCACCCCTTTTAAAGGAATTAATACTCTTAACGTTTTTATTTTATGATACCTGTAGGAACATGACGCTATATTAAAATCCGCAGCTTATAAGTAGTATTTTGTTCAAGCCGGAGTTACTGGGGGGAATAAAACCTCCCTGTGCTTTGCCAAGAATGAATTGTTTTAATATCCCAACATTCAATATTATTTATTATTAAAGTGGAGTGCTGCTTGGGTGAGTAACTGGCTTTCTTGTGCTTTAACCTCCTTTTCCCCACAGAACTCTACCTTACAGTCTCAACATTTGCTGGAAACAAGCCCCCATAGTTCCCCTCCCATTTTCTCCGTGTACTCTATTCACGTTAGAAGGTACAAAAAAAGTCCTTTAAAAACGTGGTATTATTTAAACATCATTCAGTTCCAACAGCAGTATTTGCTTACATAGTTTAGACAGCACATAACTCCATTCATGCATGAGTTATGCCACATTAACCATTTACGATAGATTTCCACGTTAATTCTACAGGGGAGGAATCATATTAGATTTGCCCATTTTGCGTAACTTATAATGGAATTCAGCAACATGAGTCCTGCTCATTATAATGAAAGGGACTAGAGAGGCAAGCTGAACCGAAGAGGAGGGAAATAAGCTCTGTTATTAATTCATTAAAACACACAAATCTCCTAGAAGTCAGACACCCGAGTTGAACACTTTTGAGGGAACACCACAACGACTTGCTGCTATTGCTGGCATTTGGTAGTGCACTAGAATTCAGTTTTAATAATTTCTCTGAATCAACACTTTATCCCAAAATCTGATGCACCAAAATCCACAAGCAACGGGAAAGTACAATGTTAATACTTTCTGCATTATTCTACAGAGCCAAAAAAGACATAGTGTTAAACCTTGTCTTGCAACATTTCACTATAAGAATGTTTTGGCTGGTAAGTATGAAAGGGTTTTGTCTCCAAACCCCCCATTTATCCAGAAGTATTATGAAAATTAAGCAAAGTACAACATACAAAACTGGTGCAAACATTTTGCCTAAGGATTTATTTTCCCAGCGGTAGCTACAACAGAGTCCTTTTGCATTCCATAATTCAGTTGCTTAAAGCTGTTCCACTGAGCTGGAATTGTTCAGCAGCAAAATAACTCTTAGGCCAAAGCCATATTGGTCATAGCCACTCTTAAGCCTAATTTTTCTTGTGAGAATTGGCCAGCCTCAGCAACCTTCTCCAGCCATTCATCTACGTTGGGTACCCTCTTCCTGAAGCAGACTTAGTGCAGCACAAGACTAATCAGCTTCTTGGCTTGCTATGCTCAATGTCTTTATGAGCTTTGCTCAGTTGGTTCTTCCTTCAGTGCAGATTTCTCTATTTCTGTCGTAGTGCACAGTATATTTATAGGGACTGTAGCCTAAAAATCTAAGTACTTAATTAAATACGTGCAGTTCTATTTTGAGAATTACCCTACCCTGCTTGAATATTATGCACATTACATATTCTAACAAGGAAAGGGAAGAAGAGAAAAATCTTGCTGCTCCAGCCCATGCTGGCAGAGCAGCCTTCCTGACTCACCCAATTTCTCACTCCCCTTCGGCTCTGGAACAGCCCCCAGGAAAGATCCACTCAACTCCACAGGATCCTGTGGCAGCTTTTCTTGGGACTTACTCCTTTTAATGAAGATTTTTAAAATTTACTTAGTATTTCTTTATTATTCTATCATGGTTTCATTATGAAGGCTTGATAGATGTGTGTAAATTTGAGCCTTAGCTAGTTCTTGTCACCCTGATTTTAATGGAGCTGAACAAGTTCACATGCCACTATCTAACTCATTGAGAAGTTGTAATCGGGCTGATTTATGCAATGGGCAAATGCACATCTCCCACTGAACCTGCAGCCCAGACATAAAAATGGAAACAAATGCATGTATAGTTGCCCATACAAGCCAAGTTTGTGGAGGGAGGAAAAAAAAAAAGAAAAAAAAAAGAGACTCTATTAAATTAGTAAAGCAAATGCACACTTGCACAATTTTAGTTTTGAGGCTGTAGTTCACTGCCTGTCAGGAATGGGAGCTTCCTATCCTTTACTGGAAAACAAAACCTGAAGGGCAGAGGTTGGGCCAGGCCAGGTGCAATTTCAGGGACTGATGACTGGGGACAAGGGGGCGAACAGAAGCACAAATCAAGCACTTCTCTTTTTCCCGAGCTCCACTGAGGTTTGTGGGTGGGTGTGTTGCTTTTTTTCCTTCAAATAGTTTCCTCACTGCTGTTAGGGTGTACAGGGAGGAAGCTGGCCCTGTTTCCAGAGCAGGAGGGGGGACGAGGTGACCTCCAGCTGAAATTTTTCTATGACACTAATTAAAACCCTCCAGAGATGCTGAATCTGGCAATGCCAAAGATACCCAGGAAATGTAAAATTAGAACTGATTACCAAGACGTTTGTAAACCAGAACCCTCTGCTGCCATTATATGGTCATCTAAAACTTGGACAGAAGCCTTTGCTGCCTGAAAAACGTTGGATGGAGCAGACTAATTTCAAAACACTATTTGCTGCACTGCCAGCTTTTCCCTATGGAAAATAAAATTGCAGAGATCTTGGGAACTGGTAAATTTACCAAGCTGGAAGTCAGATTATGAATTTAGAAAACAATTTTTTAAGAAATATCAGTAATTAGATGGTAAATCGAGGAGAACTATATCTCAGAACTACAGGAACAGATTACAACGGAAGAAATGTTTTCAAAAGTACTACAGAGATGTAGGAGCCTGTATCTTGCTACTAAAAATAAAGACCCCGGTCCTCAAGGCCTAAGAATAGCTCTGCACTAGGAATTTATGTCAGTGTAACAAAATTGTCTTTGGACACGATTCTTCCGACATATCTCTGCCATCAAATATCCCAGTATGTATAAACATCCTGGGAAAAAGTGCTTGCCCTAGTGAAGAACCTCCTAAAAGTCCTTTCATACCATTAGAAACTGTATTTAAAGCAAAAGGGCTTGCTATGACAGCCATACCCATAAATTATTCCAGCAGACTCTTTTATACAGCTTAGAATTTGGGTTACGTCACACTTGACAATTAGTCATTTTGGTGCAAAATAAAAGTGGTGCTTAACAAATTTTACCAAAGAGCAAGATTAGTGCAGATTGCTTAAGAAAGTACTTTTTTTTTAAAAAAAAACCAACAAAAAACAACAACACAACAAAGCTCCAAGAATACCTTTCCAGGGAAAGCAGATTCATATCTACTTTCATGTATGAAAATCTCGTGAGTAAATTTCAATGTTTGGGGAAAAAAGAAGTTTATCTCAGAATAAAAATCCCAAGGAGCACAGTCTGCAGAACCTCAGGTGGCCAAAGACACAGTGGGGCCAGGTGAGCTACATATAACCAAAGAGAAGTCAAAGTTTTTACAAGGCCAAACCACTATTTTTCACATTTTCAGTCTAATCTTCCAGGTGTTTATTACATATTTTACAACTCTCAAGTAACAACAAATTTTATTATAGTTCAACAGCCTCCATTTTCTCTTTGGCAGAAGACAGAGTCACTCCTGATGGGAAATCATATGTATTCTGGGACTAAACCACATTAGGTTTACTTAGCGTTAATGAAGATGCTGCTTAAAGCCAGGTTTATGGAAGCAGAAAAAAAGCAAAGGAAGACTGAAAATACTGACAGCATGACGAATTTACCTTTGGTTTAAAACAGGAGTGGTAGAGTCCTGTTCCCTATGCGCTATTCATTTGTCAACACGCTCCTGTACAGTAAGTCCTTGTTACACGTTACCAGTGGGATCTCCCAGAAGCTTTCTGTGCTGCACAAAACAGGGGGGGCAAGGCAATCTGGGGAGAGGTAAGTTTTGCAGGAGTGTGCGGTCAGTATTTTTCTCTGTATCCTACATGGAAGATGCTGATTCATCATAATTTTCACCTTGTACAATAGCTTTTATTTATCCAATCTGACCGAGGTATTTGTCATTGTTTTAGATTCTACTTACTTTGTCTAACCTTGGAATTACTGAGAGAAGGGATGCTGTTTATGATTAAGACAAATTTTGTGCAATGTTCATGTTCCTGGATGTCTAGTAATCTGTGCTTCAGAGCCATCTCATAACTCCATGATTTTTTCACCCCGCGAAAATAATTTTACGAACACGCACTCTCTTCATGATTGTTGCAATATCTGCCAGAAAGAGCCCAGGGCTGGTAAAGTGCCAAGCAGGGCTTAAACATACTCAAGAGCTTCAAAGAGAAATGCACACAATGCTATTGATGTCAGCCTCTCACTTTAATACATGCTTAAATTCACAGCATTAAAAATAACCAATCAAGGGTTCTTCTTTGCCATCCCCACTCTTGCAGCAATCCTGAAATCTGTGTTAAAAAAAGAACAGTACAACTATTGCTTCTGCATGGTGTTCAGTACGCGCAGAGTCACAACATGATTTTCATTAGAGGGAGAAATGTTTGGAAAATTGTTATATGAAGTCCATAAATCTGAAGATAAATAATGAAAATGAAACTTTCCATGAAATGCCCCAGCATTCATTTTATTTAATATTCTCCATTGGTGAAAATAAATTAAAAATGAACAAGACTTGTTTATGCCTGCCTTACACTATTCTCTGCGTTTGAATAGCAACTGAATATTAATTTATCAGGATCCCATAAATTATAATTAGCCAGGAGGATTAACAATATAAATCCTTGAATTTAAAACCAACCTGCCCTGCTCTCTCTTCCCTTAGCCCTAAAGTGAAAAAGAGCCATAAAACCCATCACCGCTGTTTGATCCATTAAACTCGGGAGACAGTCTTATTTCAGCTGAGCTACTGGAGGTAGATGCTTTGCAAAATCTTTTTTAAAGTTACAGCAGCCTTCCTGGAAGCACGAGTGATCATGCACAGGAAAGGCCCAGCCTGAGTACGGTCAATGACTCTCGCTCTTTCCACCACATCGCTGACGCCAAGGAGGCTTCTCAGTACGCAGGAAACGGGCAAAAGATCTTACTAGTGAAATAGGTGAGGCAGAAAGCTATCACTTCCTAAGCACACCTTTGCAAAGATAACAGGAAAATCTAACTACACTGGCTACGCATTTCGCTGTAGGTGCAGACCTGGTAATGGCGCAGGTGTAGCAGATCAAGGACATACCCTTTTTGCTACAACTTTAATATCTTTAAGCATTAGTTCAGGGCAAACAAGTCCCCACGTAACTATAAACCACTTATGCTACTGCATCGATACTAGTTATTCCAAATAAGTTAAAGTGCTTTGGCAGAAATACACAACCCATTCGTACCTGCAATCGGGAACTTCAATCGCAAATACAAACTTAAAACCCACTTCCTTCCCCCTTCACTCCTGAAAGATTTACGTGACAGATGTGACATTGGAGAGCAGAAAAGCTGAAACCTGCCAGTCCCACCTGAACCTTCCACTCTCACCTAGTGAGGCGAGGTGCTACCGAGCTGCATCCCTAGGAAAACAAACCCACACCCATACACAATGAGGATACATCTCATCTTTCAACTGCAGTATCAGTTTAATACAATAACAAAAAAAAGTTACTTTTTGATGGGTTTATTTTTGGTAACAGGCTGCTTTGCAAGGGTCAGACAGCAGCATGAGCAACCCAAAGAAAATCTTTAACAGGCGTAGCAATTTATATTAAGCACTCGCTTTTTTTCATTTGTTTCTTGAAGGAGTTCAAGCACTTCTGAAGACACCAATCCCTTACAGTCATTATACCAGTGCTGCACACAGGGAGCAGGGATTATGGAGCAGGACCAGAGCTGTGTGCCCGCACTAACTGTACCCA
The DNA here is from genome assembly GCF_000703405.1 of Apaloderma vittatum. Classification (NCBI taxonomy): domain Eukaryota; kingdom Metazoa; phylum Chordata; class Aves; order Trogoniformes; family Trogonidae; genus Apaloderma; species Apaloderma vittatum. The sequence goes on along the minus strand of NW_009734961.1, from coordinate 53,795 downwards.
CACACCCTGACCTGCAGCCACCAGGTCATCCCCTGGTTGAACCAGCACACTGGAAAACAAGGAAAGCTGTGATGCCAAAGGCAGAAAAATATTACATTCAAGCCTACGAGCTGAAACATAAAAGCCCCAAGGGAGGAACCGTCAATTTGCTCCTCCCTACCCAAGCAAGAGCAGCGATAAAAGACTTTTCCTGCAGTCACCCAACAAGAGGCCACATCCCGACGCAGGCACAACCTGCCCGCTCTCGTAATCTCAGGAACCCATGAGGGACATGGATGTGGCATCAGGGCTTTGGCTGGACAAATTCTCAGCTGCTCTGTGGAGAGAACTCCTCTCACCCCCCAACAGCCTGAGCTGATGTCTCCCAGCCTGTGCTGAGCTGCACAGTGAGAAAACCAAGAAAACCAACAAAAAAAATAGGCACCGAGAAAAGGGTGAGCATAGAGAGGAAGGGCAATATACACCATTGACAGCCCACATCTGTGAAGGGTTGGTTTAGGAAGAGCTAAAGGTGGTAAGCTTCAAAGCTAGAGCCTGGCACTGGTTATCAGCGCTGATGTTAATGGGTTACCACCTTGGATTTTATTATGTTGATACTGCCTAGGTCTCCTGAGCAGCAGAAAACCTGTGACCTGAACCCACAGAACAAATCTCTTGCAGTACTGTTGACTGAGACTATTTTTTCCTCCTTGTGATTAATGTTTCAGGGTCTAACAAAATACAGGGGCAGCATTTTTTTGAGCTTGATATGAGTTATCCAGGGAAAGGCTGCAGGAGGCACACATGCAGAACGTGCAGATAAGGTGGCTCAGATCAGCGTGCGATATTCCTGCGCGTGCTGCATACGTTAGATGAGCTGAACATGACACGGAGTATTTCTGCTCACTTCACACAGCTGATATTTATCACAGCTCCTTTCAAATGCTTATCTCCATCCTTTGGAGTTCACTTACACTACCAACAAGGTGAACTCCCAGGTGGAACGCGGGCCCAGAGGTGTCAGGGGAGGTTTCCATTCAGTAAAACCAGGATATCACCTGGTTTAGAGAGATATGAGGACACACACCTCAGCAAAACATGTTTCTGTAGAATTCTTATATGTGCAAATTGCATAAATATACCCATTAGGAGATACATAAACAAAGGCAAAAAACCAAACCATTTTCATTACAGATATGCACAGCATATATACATATATATAAGAATTTTCTAAACATACATGGACAGATACACAAAGCCCTGCCTGGCTCTGCTGTTTGCCTTCCATAGTAAAGACATAGCAAAACAGGTTTCATTTTTCATATTTCTCCTTCCTTCTCAGTAAGAGAAATGATACCTACCAATTTAGACAGCTATGCTTAGTTGTCCTTACTAAGCACCAGAGTGAATTATTTGCCTAAGATAATGCAGCCAAGGGGTTATTCACCTCTCTTAATCAGAAGAAGTCACAGCTGGAATATAAAGTATTTGTCCCCTTGTATTTAACGGGGGGGGGAAGGAAATCTTGTCGTATACAAGCAGAGAAAGAAGTTAGTTGTCAGGCAGAAATGCAAACAGCTTTGCAAATAGAGTCTGGAAATAAGCATCTTCTTAAAAAATTTCACTGCAGCATGTTGTAAAGAAAGCTCCTGTATTCATTCCATGGGGGAATAGGAAAGTGCACTCGCTGTACAAGGCTGCAGAAGACGGAAAGCTCTGTAAGCCCATCCCAACTCCCTTAATTATTTTAATTGCAGCAGTGTGATGCCAAGGTGCTGAATTACCCCCTCAGGCTCTGGCTGCTTAGCCAGGAGGTACTGAATTAAACTGTCAGAACATGCAGAAAAATTGCAATGGTGCCTGTCAACGGTATTTGTTAAGAGACACGGGTGAGGCTAGTGACTTGTATAGAAAAAGAGCTGCCAATGCAAAGTCGTCAAAGCACAGCACTGGAACTAATGGGGTATTCAGAGGTCTTGTTCTACTTCATTGGTTAAAGCCAACAAAACTCCTGTAATATTTGGGGCGGTTTGCTATTTATGGCTATGGTAATAAAGGCCAGTTAAAGCTGCAAAGCCAGCCACAGTGAGTGGTCCCCACTGCTTTATTTCTAAATGGCTGAGGGGGCACTATTCCATGTCAAGCTCTGGTTTGAACAGAAAGAAAAATTTATAAAAGGAATTGGGTATTTAAAATATGAAAAATTAAATGCAGAGTGGGCTACAGTTTTACAATATACTGTTCTAGTTAAAAATAACTACATTTTGGATGCCTTAACCAGATGACTTTGAATTCAGTTATATCTTAGCTGCAAAGAACCAGCATACAGTTGACAATGTGCCCCAGGTTTAGCATCCTCTTCTTCACACATGGCAGTTTCTTTCCAGAGACACTCACCAAAGCCGAGGGTATGTTTGATACCAAAATCTACTTTGCAACTTCTAAACCAACGCAACTGCAGACAGTGATCAAAGTGATTTAAAGAAGTCCTATTTGCTGTGGCTCTATATGGCTCTCTCGTAGCTATTTTTAGGAGTAAAATCCTGTGCTTGTGAAATAGAAAGGCAGATAACAATAGTTAGAACTGACCTGTGGGCAGGTGCCACGTAAACACCTCGCAGCTCAACACATGTGTTGGCTCCAACTTTTTCAGCCCCCTGCAAAGCTGCATCTCCTCAGGGCAGAAAAAGCTTGCTGGTTTTGAATGGGTGCTCACTTCCACAGAGGGGCATGGAACTGTCACCTAGATGAAAGTGATACCAGATTTATGCTTGGTAGGCTGTCTAAAGGCCTAATGCACCAGCCTGTAGGCTTTTGAAAGAGCTAGTGAACAAGCCTATCTAACTTCTTAGCCCTTCCATTTTTGAGGAGCCGAGCACAGCTCATCTAGAGACCACAAAGTACGAACAGTACACAGAAAAGGAGAATTTTGATGCATGCCTGTGGTTGCCAAAGCTGTCTTTTTAGCATGGCAGGGAAGTGGAGATAGAGAAAATGAGCATTGTCTCTTTTCCTGGAGATGCTTGTCCCTGGCAATGAGCATCCAACCAGCTCCCTGCCCAGTGGGTGCTGCATCCCAGTTTCCCCACTCAGTCTGCAGAGCTTTGACAAGTGCTACATGTCCTGCCTTGTTTCCCTACTGCAGTATCTCTCAGCTCAGTATGCTTACTGGGGTTCTTTCTTAACAGGTCTATATTGCCATAATCCTATATTCACTTAATGTGATTTTAACTAAGAATGTAAGTTCAAGAGAGGTTAATGATCCATTAGTGTGTATTTTTAACTAACTCATTTACATATTGAATAGCCTGTATTTATTTTATTAAAACCAGCTCGCTATATTCAGCAAACTGAATTATGTGAGATATCACATGGATTACACAAGAATTGTTCAGTAATTAATTTTTTCCAGACGTGATATGTAGTTATTAACTGTGTTTCTAAACAATTAAAACTGTGAAATGATGTCTTAATGAAACTGAGACCTTTGCTGTTTCAAGGCCTTTACAACTGCAACAACTCTTTTAGCTTAAGGGTTCATTTCTGTAGTTCCTTTGGAATAAAATGCATGCTACTCCTGGTACATAACGCAGCAGTACACCAGACCACAGGAATTACGGTTCAGGCCAGGTTACAAATGCTCTTTCAAAATAGTGATGGCCAGGTAAATGTGCACAACCACAAACTCGTATTTTCTTCTTCCCATCTGGGAATTAGAGGACAATCTTCATTAGCTTTATTTAAAGATGTTACTCCCTTTCAGATAAGGGTGACAAGCCAAGTGTATACTAAGCAGCTCAACAGACGTATTTCCCTTAAGCATTACCTATGGCTCTGTTCCTGTGGTCCACAAATTTAACTTACTGCATCACACATGAAGAAGGGAAGACAGAGTGCTGACTCTATGGCTCTGAATACCACACGCCTCCTCGATCTATCCGTCTCAGTAGGTTCACCAGAGTTGAAATCATTAAGCCATTTTGCTATTTTCCTGGCATGTAGTTCCCTACAATTCCATGGCCTGTGACTAACTTGGACACCTGGAGAATGGGAGATGCAACAAATGCAAGATACAGGAACTGCACCTTAAGCCCTTCATGGTCCCAACCATGCAAACACATCTGGACAAGTCCGATGACTCTCCATTTATCAGAGCATAAGTCTGAATGGGATTTAGTCTTTTGCACTGAGGAAAAATGAGCCAATTGGCACTTATGAATAGTTAAATTACTCAAATCTTTTAAAAGGTAACCCATATGTTGATTACCTTGTACTCAGAAAACGCCTTCAACTAGTTTTAAATACTTTTGAGCAAGTTTCCCGGATTAGCACTGCTCCTTTCTTCTCAGGATAGTGGTGGCACATTGTGAAATGCCTCTTGCATGCTCCTTGCCAACATCAAAGTCTCTTCACACTGCATTTTTGAATGTCATGTTCACAAGAACACGAGAGGATTTCTGATTCTCAGTGGGAGAGTGTTATGTTTTTCCAAATGCAAACAAAGGATATTAAAACACCCGTAGCGTTCATTATACCACTGCAGCCCACCAGAAACAAAAGTATGGATTCAATTTTCCACCACATAATGACTATATCGTGTACAGAACTGGATGAACTAATTTATTACTTAGGAATCGTACTAATTGCCAGGCCCTTCTGCCTTCGGTTGCAGTGACACATGCAGAGAAAGACCAGCTTTATGGCTAGATACAAATAAGATCTGTCATAAAGGAACGCTGTCGTTATTCAATCAAATCTCCCATTAGCTCAGCATTAGCAACAAAGAGTACAGCTGAAGACAAGCACCAAGAATTAACATATTGTTCTACAAGAAGAGAAGAAAAATAGTATTAACATTTCTTGGAATTCAGTTTGTCTGAAGCTTTGTTTCTGGTACCGAATGAAGTGCAATTTCTGTTGAGATTTGTTTTTGCAGAGTAAAGAGAGCCTTGTCTCTGATAGGATTAAAATCCAAAATAGCTGAGTTGGATTACCTAACAACAAAACAAACACCTTTTTTTTTGCACTGAAGACATGGAAAAATGGAGTGAAGGAGACTTCCTGGACCATCAAGTCTCATATCCATTTTATTGCAGACACCACATCATTAAATTCTTCTCTCAAACGTACCAAGTTTACCATAATCTGGAATAATTTCTACAATGATGCTTTGAGCATGATAGCATCAGCAATGTGGACAGAAAAAACAGCAAAATTCCCTTGATGCAAATACTATTTCGTATGAAATTTGCAGTCATTGTACCGCAGGATTTCTGGGAAGAAATGTCCGGGTATTTTTCTGAAACAATGTTTGTAAGATTTACAAAGCCCTAAGGTATAAAATTTTGTCAGTGTTGTATCATAACCTGCCAAACGCTGCAAAGAACTAAACAACTAAATAAAACCCCTAAAGTTTCTTCCTCATAATACGGCTTCATTTTATTGATTTAAACACATTAATATTGCATTTCATGTAAACTACACTGTTCCACATGGCCTCACGGAGTGCCTGGTGTTGTCTCTTCCTCATTTAACGTGCTACTTCTCAAACAAATACTGCAGCTGAACTTTAACAAATACTTTTGCCTGAAAATCAAATTAGCACTTTCTTAAAGGTAAAGCAAGACATTTGCATGAGCCTGCAAACTCAATCAAAACTAAAACTTAAGTGCTGAGCATTTATATCCTGGGCTTGCCTGAATAAAGCAGTATTAAGTTTCTCACTAAGACTCAGATTTGTAAAGATATTTAGATGCAGATAAGGTGCTTAGTGGTGCGTTCAAAAAAAGCCTAGGACTTTTCTGTCCTGATGATTCATTCTAACATACATTTCATTTACAAGTCAGCAGTGCGATGTTGTGCTAAAGGAATGTGGAAAAAAATAAAACACAAGAAAAAACAGTAACAGAGGATAGAAATCTAGGCACAGTGAAGGCAACTGAGATGGTCCCAATTGCTTTAATACAATCAGATTTTCACCCAGTATTTCATCTATACAAATTCTTCTCTCTCAAAGACTTCTAAAGATTTCTTTTGCTATAAAAGCAGAGAGCAATGGAAGGCTTATTACATTTAATGGCATGCCACAGGACAGCTCTGTTTAGAAGAAAGTTCCAGGCTGATTCTCCTTCTCTCAGCCCTGTTTTGCAGCACTGAACTGTACCGTAGTGAAAATGAATCTAAAAGCGAATCGAGGAGTTCTCTCTCTCTCCTGAAGTTTGATTCAACACTACTGCCTTCACATATTTTAGGCTGATTTGGCTAGACCATGGCATGTCTCAGATTGCAGCTGTAGGGGGAAACACGTCCATGTATGAAGAAAAGTGATGGAGTGAATTAAACTCCAACCACAGCCTCCAGCTAATTTTTAAATAATCTGAGTGCAGAAGAGGGCCTTGAGGGTAGGCAGAAATTTTCAGTAAACCAATCGAAACTGGATTTATTTAAACAACAGCAAAGCCAGTCCCAGAGAGCTCAGCCACGGCTCACCAAGAGGCTGTACAGTAGCTCAGCATCTCCATTTCAATCACAGTTCATTCCCTGCTGGTGGTTTTTGTCTGCAAACAAGCTGGATGTGAGCTGACAAGGGCCCCTCCGAGCAAATAATAGGAGTACTGGGGGAAGAAACTCACCCGGACACGATGCTGACAGTTGTGCAGCCAATTCAAAGAAAAAAAAAATAAAAATTGCAAAACAAGAGCCCCAGCAACCATGTCCTCTGCTGCAGCAGCTGCACACCACACTGGTAATAAATAGACAAAACCATGCTTTAATGAGTTTCACCTTCTGAACCACCACTTAACTTGGCAAAAGTAGGTACTTTAGACAGCATGACAAGGGCTGTTTTTTTCTGCAAAGCCAGAGAAGGAAGTGGGCTATCTGGTGAAGTTTTCCAAGCAGTTTTTTCTTTGGGACTGAGTTGATACAAAGATGCCTAGCCTGCAAACCCTGCCTGCTCTGTAGGCCTGAAATGGATATGTAGAGGATGCACTCAACCTAGGAAGCCTTTGTAAATTTGACTTTTTTTCCAGTCTTGCTCTATGGCCAAGACATAAAGGAGCTGTGCTTCTGGCCACAGCTCCTCCCAGGAATGCTGGTCTCACCCAACCGAGGGATACCAGAATGTGCTTGTTCTCTGTGCCTCCTCCCTACATTTCCTTACACATGAGTATCCAAAGATCAGAAAAACCCCCACGAGGGACCACAATCAGGATGCTACATCATATCACATATTACAATGTCCACCCTTTCCAGGAAACCTACGGTGGACAGTTATCAAGCTAAAAGACACGCTGGAAATACTGCACGTAGGAAAGACGCGTTACAGATAGTAATCCTGACAACTACACCGTGCTAATTACACTCATGGGTTGAACACAGACATCTCCATGTAGCTTTACAGTGGACAACCATCAGTTTGTAAAAGACTGAGACAAAATCTACTAAGTAAATGGAAGCCACTACGATTATATAGTTGTTAACAACAGATCCACCTAAATTGCTCAATGTGGAGATGAGAAAAATCTTGTTTTTCTTTAGAATCTCCAGTTTTCCAACATCATTATCAGCTTTAAATAGACTTCTAATATGGTCATATTAATTGTTAATAACATGTCTCCTTTACAGAGGGAACATGTCACTTAAGTGGAATATAACAGCTATGTATTTATGGAGGAAAAAACCATCTTAATACTATATTGGGCTTATTCAGGGAAGAGAACAGTATTTTTTTCCCATATAAATCCCCCAAAATAATTTGTGACCTTCAAGTCCATTTATTACACTACATTTAGAAGTTACTGGATTTTTAATTGGAGAAAAACAAGTTGGACAACAGCTTGCTGTTTTAGAGTTAATTTCTTCTAAAGGTGTGATTTTAAATGAGAACAGATAAACACAGAAAATAAATGTTCTTATCTCATTTTCACTAACAGGACATATAACATATAGACATTGTCCTTACAAATACACCTTTTCTTCCTTCATGTCACTTTAAAGGCACATCTCTAGCCCGCATCACTAGCAGAGGAAATGAATACAAGGCTTTTTTTCTGCACTAAGTCTATACCTGCCACAGGAACTCAAAAATCAGTGTACAGAAGCCACTTTTGGAGATGAGCTAATGTTCTCTGTACTTCACACCATTCAGCCAAACCAGAGTTTATAAAACAACAACTCTTTATGAGATTTCCAGTAACAATAATTGTTGGTCACAAAACTTCAAAGAAAAACAGATATTTATAGCACAATTCATGTTTCTTCTTTCTTTTTTCTTTTTTTTTTTCCACACACATTTACCACAACACTTTCCAATTCGGTTCCCATGAGCACACTGAAAACAGAGTTATACCGCTTCCTGCTGCGGCAACCTCCTTAACCACTTCACTCCTGGTGCTTCTTGCTCTTTTTTTTTTTTTTCTTTCTTTTTTTCTCTTTTTTTTCCAGCGTTCACATCTTTTCATTGTTTTCCCCAGTGTGCCACATTTGCATTTTCCCACATCACTTTATCATTCATCTTTGCTCTATTCAGCCACCCGCACAATAATTAAAAGGGTATAGGAAATGAACTATATTTCTGAAAAAAGAGAGGTATATACAAACACACATAAACCTGTGTGTATATATAGATATGCACACATAAACACACTATGATAGGAAAACTTTCATTCAAAACACATAACAACTTTTCAGTAAAAAAAATCACTTAAATAGTTCCCTATTCCACCGAAGTGATATTCATAAACATTTATTTCTAATAACGTAATCAGCATATTGATTATATTAAGCAATCCCTGTAAATCTCTATAAGCTGAGGTTAACGATGGCTTTTCAAATGCCATTAACCATCACCTTGCAGCTTTCTCTCTATTATATACCATAAAGTTAATCATGTGCAAGACAGTTTTTCAAGAGAAAAACCTGCTATACAGTGCAATGATCACCTTGGTATTTTCCTAGAACAAAGAAAAGGTCTTTCTTAAATAGGAAAAATTCTACACCATCAAAGAGTGAGTGCTGGGCAAGATAACCTGAAAAATTTTGCAGGAAACCCATGATTCATCTCATTAAAGCCTAAACTCTCCAGACCTTTCTTTTCGCTTTAAAATCTCTGTGCCTGTTATGATGAAATTGGCCAAGTGTCAAGTTTGTAGTATATAAGCTGTGCTGGTGTGAAGGTGGATGCACTAGTTGAATTAATGAGGGAGGGCGGAGCCCTTCCATACTTCTTTAAAACAGCCACCTCAAAGTTAGGTGATCTTCCTGGGCATGATCAGAAATCTTCTTCAAGTTCCAATATTTGGAAAGCAAGTTTCACAGAATTTTATCTCTTGCCTCCACCACGATGTGTGTGCCTTGCTCAGACAACAGCCAAGCACAGACTCACAGGGCTCCATATTAATTTCTCACATAATAGGACATGAGATACAATGCGATATGCCACCGGCACGTACGGGAGGAGGTTGCTTATGTAAATGAAAAGATACATTCATAAATCACGCCATGTAAAGTCACTGACCATGCTTTACACAGTGATAACTTCTACAGGAGATCATTCATTAAGAGAGTCCACTATTTCATTACATACAAGAGCAGTGGTGTCATACTGAAAGAAATTCAGACTGTCTATAATGTGTATCTTCTCATTTGCTTACCAAATCAGTATTTACCTCCCTGTATGGTAAATGAAATTAATTCATTTAACATGGAAAAGTACATATGTAGCTAGCATAATGCATGAACTGACTAAAGTACCATATGCAGCATATGCTATTCAGGAGCTGCAACCCTGCAAAGCGTTTCACAGGGAAAGCACTCAGAAAAACATTTCAATTGATCTTTTCTTCCCCCCTCTAAGTTCTTTTGGCAATTGATTTGAAACATAGGTGCCAAATTAGGGTGGCTCTAAGTTTTCTATTGCTTTTTGGCACACTAAGGAGCCAGTGATTTAAGACACTATGAGATGTCCATTAGCTGTAAGAATGAATTCAAATGCTTAGAAGCCAGACTATAAATCTACCCTCTTGGAAAGATTAACCACTGTTTGCCTAAAGTTAGTAACTCCAGCTTTGACCATAAAACGCAATGAAGATCCCTCCCATTAGTTCACTTGCCCCCACCGAGCACAGCCCATGGGCTACATCCCGGAGAAGCAGCAGCAGGGACAGAGGAGCACAGACAAAACAGTTGGGAAACTCAGGCTTCGGATCCCGCAATCTCAGAGGATTAACTGAGCGCGGAAGTCAGGTGCCTCTCAGGTGCTCTCAGCTCCCTCCTGCACCCCTGGGGCCACCCTGTCAGGACACCTACCCAAAAACGTCTGGAGTTCAGCAAGTGGGTCAGGCTCTGAAAGAAAATTACAGCAGAATATCTCCAATGAATTTCCTCTCCCAGTACAACAAAAATTTTCCCCAGGGCTTCTTAGGACTCTGCAGGCAGCCCGGAGGGAAGAGATACTACTGTGCTGCCCTAGAAACAACCATTTATGAAGAGTTCTCTGATCTGGTCCTGATCTAGTCGTGACTTAACTATTGCTTACGTCTTTCCACTCTTGGGCCAAATGTAGCTTTTAATTCTGATTTTTGCTGAGACCGTGCAAAAATACACTCTAAGGCAAGATGGAGCTGCTCTGTACCTATATAGTCTAGGACACCTGAAGTTTAGCAGTGCAGGATGCTACACATAGAGCAAATAGGAGCTTATTGCTCACAGGTGATGAGTGGTAGATTGCTGCTCTGCATACCAGAGATAGCAGATAGGAAGTGAGAAGCAGGAATAGATAAACAGAAGAGTGGGTTAAAGAAAAAGAATATTTTCTCTTTCTTATGTGCCTAGATTGATGGTATATCATTTACTTATCCACTTGACAGTCACACCATGGACAACAGCAAAAATGAGCAAGGAGCATGAATTTATTACCTTCATTCAAATTTTGTAGCAGGTCTTGGCAAGTTGCTAATATAGCACTTATTGTGTTGATGGCCATAAAATAATTTGTAATACCATAAAGCAAATTTGTATGATATCCACAAATCAATTGTTCCGTTTAGATATTATTTCTTACACCAACAAGTAACTGGTCTTGGCTAAGAGATACATTGGACCCAAAATGCAAAAACATCAGGGACAACAGAAGAGGATACAACTACTCTCAGTAGTATTCTCATCCCTCCAACCTTCCACAAATTTCTATTCCCAATGTCATTGAAAGTAGAGTCAAAAGAAGTGTTCAAAATGCAGTTCTGCTGGATGGTGTGGGCAGGCCTGTGGATATCATTTGTCTCAAGAAATAGATGTCTACAACAGCAGTGAATGCCAAGACAGAGTAGAAAAAGAAACGGTAGTGCTCAACCATGGAAAAAGAAGAAACCCGCAGCACAAGGCCAAGAACACACAACCACTTCCTCTGAAAAGCTGCTGCTCTCCTGTTTACGGTAGAACTAATGCTTAGGGCACCCTCAACTCAATAGCCATGTTCACAGCAAATCTTTTAGGGCTTCAGAGCAAGAAAAGGAAAAGATAATTTAAAATAAAATCAACTGATAATATCCTTCAGGAGACAACATCGCATGCACTTTCAAATCTCAGTTTCTCGTTATTTGCTGGAGCACATAAATGCAGGCATTTAACCTCCTGCTTTATAAATATGAAGGAAAGATGCTGGAACAAATTGAATGGTGTGTATGCAAACAACCCCCTTGCCCCAAACACTGGCTATGAAAACCCGGGAGCACACTGTTTTCAGTTTTCTTTTGAACATCATCTGCTATGCTACAATGAAAAATCAGGGTGCAGAACTTCCAGAGTTGAAGGACAATGACATAACATTTTCTAAATCCATATTCTCTCTATGTTTCTCTCACATTCTCCCACCACAAAGTAGCTCACAAATGATGATGTTCTAGATGTGGTGATTTATAACAGCAGCAAGTGGTTAACCAGTGTAAATGCCACAGAGAGAGCACGGGTGGGCTCTCTGGGTAAGGCTTATTCAGGGTGTAGCACTTCTTTCTATGAAAATGCAAATCAAAAGCAACTGAAACCCCCCATTTACGACATGGAAGAAATTTACTGTCAGCTTACACAAAAATGAAAGAAAACATTGGTGATTTACGTACAAATGCCAGAATAGCAAGACCACGCAATGACGATGAAGAAAGAAGACCTCTTTTTTGCAGTATTCTTGCTGAACTCCCAAAGACTTCTACACTGAGAAGCATAACACTACTACATCTTATTTTTAAACAAAAAAGAAATCATTTGCAATAATCACAATTTTAAAGACATGTATATAGCAACTAGCAAATACTCCTCCTACAGACACATTGAAAAAACCGCACAGATCAAATGCTGACGCATCTTCCTTCTGCAGTGACTCTAGTTTTCACAGGGACACTCAGCAAAGTGACATTGAATTCTGTTTTTAATGAAGTCAAGTGTACCCTTTAAGTTCTCAGCAGTAAGTTTATGTCAACATTGAATGATTTGCAGAAAATCTAAGTCGTGGATTTCTTTTAATTTTCTCAGCTGAAGGAGCTTGGAGATCTGATCACGCTTCCTAGTTAGACTTGTTTATACCATCATAACAACAACAAAAAGACACTGAAATTCCTTTGCACAACAGTGGTGCAAGACTAGTACCTGCAGAGTAGTCAGGCACTTCTGCACACTGGAAGGTCCCTTCCAACTCTAACGATTCTGTGACTCTGTGGGTAGGCAGAAAACAATCACTCTTCCTAGAAGTGGGAAGAGAGGGTCAAAAAATGCTCCAAATAGTTGAAAATAGGAGTAAAGTGCAATGAAGCAACTGAATGAAAAGGAAGTGTCCTAAGGCCTGGCCACGTGAGTGGAAGGTTAAAGCATGGGGAGGGAGCAGACTGCAGTCTCTGTGCATCTCCACCTTCTCACTGTGGGTTTGGAAAATAATGGTAAAGGAAAAGGCAACGAGCAGAGAAAACTGCAAATCCAGAGAGGTAAAGGAGTGGGCTGTCAGCATTGCAAACTCAGCTACAACATCCTGCTCAAACTGGAAGGAGGGCTGGGGTCAGTCCTGCTGCATCGCCCTCCGCTTGGGATCGCTAAGCTGCTGTGGGGCAGGACAGAGACTAGGGCTGGACTGGGAGCAGGATTTGGTGAAGAGGGGCTGTGAGGCCCAGCCAAGAGGGGTAGGATGTGGCCCCAGGTGAGCACTGCTGTACTAGGACGGTGCTGACATGGGGAGCGAATGGCCCTCTGAACTAGAGTGGCTTTTGAGTTCCTAAACAGAAAGTTCTATAATTTATTAAATCTACTTTTCTAGTTATCTAAAACTATTAACGCGAGTGTTAAAATTCACAGCTTCCAGTTACTAAAGAAATGTAATTGTTTTATCTGGATTTCTATTATATGAATAAAACGTAACACTTTGTCTGAATAAAATGGCCCCAGAGTTTCATTAAAAAATAACAGCCTAATTCACTAATATGAAGTTATTTTAAGTGTTTTATTAATATTGTCTTCTAAATGCACATAAGTGTGATCCCCCTTTAAGTGCAGTATCTTTAGGGCGAGTTGTAATTGTATTTTTCTTATCAGTTGCTTGTGCCTGCATTTCAAATATTCATTGCTTACTTCAGGCGCTTCACTCAGACAAGAAGGAGTGCAGTGAAAAACTATTTAATCTGGACACTATTTGAATATGAAACTTTTCAGTTCCCAATACAACAGTTCTCCTCCCTTTTAAGCAACTCAGACTACCATTGACAGAGTTCCTACGGTGCCTATTTATCTTACCATGAGTTTCATCTGTTAAAACAAAACTATAAATAAAAATCAATGTTGAAACATGAAAAGCCAACCTGACATGTGGAACAAAATCCTCATCCCAATCAGGTCTACAGCAAATTAAATTCCATGTAAAGGCTATGACTTGTCTCATCTAACTTTAAGCATCTCCCAGGGGTGCCTCTACATACCCTGGAGGCCCTTGGATGGGGAGTGGAAAGGGAAGAGGCACCTCTAGCCAGGAATTCGAATTTTACTGGGTGCATGAAGGCATGTATTGTTTTCCCTTGGCTGGAGGGTGCCAAGAAGCCCAGCTTCTACCTTAGGTATGCTGGTACCTAAAATTAAGAGAAGGTATCCAGGCTGGAGCACATCGGTTAGAGTAGAGTATCGTATTTCTATCTACCTATCTATCTATCTATCTATCTATCTATTGTTTTAAAGGAGAAAGGGACACTTTTTTTTTTGATGCAAAGAATTTTTGTGATACCTTTGTTTTCAACCAGTTAAAAATGACAAGGAATGGAGAGAGCCACCAAAAAATTTTGGAGAAACGATCACTTCTCCACCGGTGCTGGATACAGGGCAGAGCAAAAGGCAGCACAAACTGCGTGTCTTCACAGTTCCCAAGCCCGGCAACAGCATCACATTACATGATGTCTTTGAATTTGTCTTTGCAGGGTCACACATATACAGCTGCAAAACCACAGGAGGGTGTTGTGATAATTTTACAGCAAAATTATAAAGTGGAGATGTGTGACAAACAATTTTTCTATCGCTATCCAAATGCAGCTGTAATTATACATTAATTTTCCCCAATGACTCCTCTGTCACCTTCCCCTTTGGGGAGGAACTTTGCCCTCCTCATTCTTCTGCTCGGGGGTTATTGAGGGATTTTCTACTTATCCATTTATACGAGCTTTTCTGCATGTTGGTACTGCTTCAGGAATGCAAAATGGGGACAAGTACATCTAAGTGGTTTTAATCCTTAGTCTCCGTTTTGCAGCGTTTTGTCTTTGGACGTGTATAGTAAAAGGCACCGATTGATTATTGCTGAGTAGGGTTTTCCCTTTCCAGAAAGAATCCCCAAAT
>NW_009734961.1:26559-38940 GCF_000703405.1 Apaloderma vittatum | reverse complement strand
AGGTGGGAATAGCGCAGCTCAGCATTCAGCCCATCGCCTCCAGTTATTATGTCGGGGCCCGGGCTCCCACCAGCAGCCCTTTGCGCTGGGTGCCACAGCCCAGCCGTGGTCGCCCGTCCAGACGACCTGGAGCCCTCCAGGTAAATCTATACGCTGCGGCTGATGGGGTAAGGTTTTGTTACAGGGCTTGTGATTTAATGTACCCTCAGCACCAGGGATCTCTGGGGCAGAGGACAGAAGGACAAGGTTACATCGCCTTCCGGAGTGCATCCGCATGAGGGGAAGGACTTTTGTCTTCCTGCTTCAGCATTCTTTTTTCCTGCGCCTGTATCTAACAACAGGCTTTAGAGACTAATGTTTACAGAACTTCAGATAAATATGATTTTTCCAGGTTTTGCTTCCCAGCAAAACTTTTAGGCAAATGATAATGAGAAAGACAACAAAATTATTTTCCCTTTTTGTATACATTAGCTAGCTGAAGAGCCTAATCTACAAACAGGCCAAAGCAACTGCTTATTTTTCAGTCTTTCCCTGTGTTAATTCCTGAAAACACCTGGCTATTCGTTTCATGTTTCCTGCCTATTTTCTACAACTTACTGAGCAAGACTGACATGCAGACAATTTCTAATTGATTTTTCCCCAAAGTTAAGCCTTTTTGGTAGCATTTTTTCCTCAGCTGGCAGCGTGACTGTTCTTATTAGTACAATAAAGTCACATAAGGAAAGAATATTAGATAGATACTATTCATATGTCAATAAATACCAATAAATGAAGGTAAATAATCCATCTCTGCATACTTCAGGTTTGTGTAATGGCTGAATAACAAAATCACATACAAAGAGTTTGTTTTGATGGTAAATTGGGATTTTTTTTTTAAAATTTAAGCAGTTCTGTCCGTCAGTGGAATAAAGTTATTTTGAACATGTTCCAAATCATTTGGCTCCCTTACTAAAGTTGGTATTTGCTGGTCATGCCACAGCTTGGTAATGATTAATGTGAAGTTTACAGTGTCTACATTGAGTGTGTAAAAGAACTGGCAACTCAAAACAATATTCATCCTGCTAGTTCTCATGCCAGCACCTGCACGCTGAGGTTTTCTACATCCAGAAACATACTGTCTTGAGTAGAAGTCCACTAAGTCAGAAAAAATCTCTTTTTCCTTACTTCATAATATGACATAAAGAAGAGTTATTTGTAAAAACATGGCAGGAAACAAAATTCATTTTCAGATCATTTGTATCACTCTGTGATCTCTTGATAAATTATGATTAAATTACTCACCAAGAGCTTTAAACTGAAGTAGACATAACATGCAAAACAGAGAGAGTAATTTAATTTATATTTAATTATAACATTAAATTATGCGCATACAGGAGAGGGTCATATTTGAGAAAGTCTTATCACAAGAAAATGGGCTAACACAAATACAGTCCATCTTCTTCTCTCTTAAAATAACTGAGTATAAAAATTAACTAATCCAGATATATTCACCCAACAGCCCACAGAGAGGTTTCCTGGATACAACATACACTAAGCTGTCTGAAATACAAAGGCTAGAAAACATGCTCAGGGCACTAAGCCTTTGCCTTGTGTGCCTGAGAGGATGAAGAGGCTGCATCTTGTTCTTACAGAAGGACTGAGGACACAAAAAACACCATTACCCTGCATATAAAGGGTCTATACAGGGGAGACCTGAGCTTTATAGCTTCAAGGGTACTGGGAAAAAAAACAAGTTAAGTGAAAATCAAGCAACTTTTACCATTCTCTGTTGAGATGACTGGAGCTACAATCCAGACAATTACTTGCTCAGAAAGGGAATTCTATGTATTGTGACCCCGACTCAGCAACCAGTTCAGCATATGCTTGAGTATTTTTCTCAGCCAGACCCAGCTGATGACTGAAGGCACGACTCTGCAATACAAGCGGTAAATACAAAAAAACCACACTTCCTATAAAGAACACAGAAGTAATCTTGACCGGCAGTAACTTGCTTTCACAGGTTCAACTGATTATAGGTGACAGCACGGATGCTTTACTGCTTTGAGAACCGGGCTCTACTTGCAGAAGATTTGAAACAGAGTACACAGTAATTCACTGGAAAAAACACCTAAGCGCACAGCCTCCCCCTGCAGTACGCTCATCCTGGATGCCTTATCCCACCCCACCAGCAAGACGGACAAGCTTGCTTTTCCATAGGACTATATTTGTCAAAAAGTACTGCAGGAAATTCTCAGAAAGATCAACAGCAAGATTTTCTAGTATGCTCTTAATATGCTTCCCAGAGGAAAACACACGTTCTGTAACACTTAAAAATTCAGTGAAATGCCTCCATACTTGTATTAACAAAACAGGAGGGACTCCGTCTTAGTAACCACAGGCTCGGCTGTTTAGAGTAGTTTGTATAATGCAATAACATGAACAAAGCCAGAAATGTAACTTAAGAGGAACGTGAGAAAAAAGGACTTTAGGGCACGTCCCACCTATGCAGAAACTGTTGTTAATCCCTTAACCACTTCCTACAATCAGCATTCTGCAACCTGAGGGACTTCCAAGCTTCCCGGTTAGCATCATCCTGCCTCAGTCATTTTCTTCTGATCCTTCTTTTAAAATGACACACATTATTGACACTTTTTTTCTAATAGTTTGCAAAGTTTTCTAACATATTTACGAATGTCAATCACGTTTCATTCCAGAAGCCCTATTGATTTCCTCACTTGCACTGTATCTGGTCTACTTTAAAGATACTCCACGTCACATTATAAACAGACAAACTGCTGCAGGACCTGTGCTATGTGGTTTTACTTATTCCTCAAGAATGTAGGCTCTTTCCATCACATGAGAGTGCAAAGTCTTTATCCCAATCTCAGGACATTTGCAATATGTATATGGAGTTCAGATCGCAAATAATTTATTATGTGCAAGTGACATATATAAAAAATGCTTTATTTTGTTTTATGTGAAAGCTTTACAGAACAAACATTGTTGTGGGATGCATACTGTATTAAGAAAAGCCTTTATCAAATACAGCACTTTGCAAATTAGTGTCTAAAATCAGTGTTTCCCTTGGCTGCTTAAGAAACACATGTCCTCCTTAATAAAAATGGGTCCTTGAATTGTTATTAATTTTTCACATCTTTGGACATAAGCCAAATATTTTTCAATAAGAGTCTATATGGTAGCAGTCATACCTAGAACTTTCACATATGGATAATTGCTGAGAAAGTTTCAAAACACTTTATGTTATCTTCTAACCTACCTCCAAACTTTTATTTCTAACCTGTGTCTCAACTATAGAAGTTGTCTTATTTTTTTTCATCTTAAAATATAATTAACCATTTGTAGAATTCTTAGTGAAAAATTCTGCATCTGGTCTGGGAAAGGGAAAATAAAATTTCTATACAACACAATTTGAAATGCCTCACAAAATGAGGTTTAGAAGTGTATCATGAACACACATTGTGGCAATGAAAAATGTTGCAATGCTGGAGCTGAAATGCACAGCAATTCCTCAGACAGAAAAATCAACTGCCTCAGAGGTACAAGTTGTTTATTTTTCCAAACTATCCAAAACATAAATAATGATGCCTTGTATATGCATGCGAATTTTGACAGATTATTCACCCTGAGTCTGAAAAGAAAATTAGAAGTATTGCATGGTTTCCACTTTTTTTACCCTTTATTTTGTTTAAATTTTACCTATTACTTGAAGTGAAAAGGAACTCAAATTCCACCTGTTAGCCTCTTGAATGAAGACAGCCAAAGACATATTAATCATTAGTTCCGCACAAGCCCAACAAAGTTCATTTTGAGATATTTCGTCTCTTAGGAGAGTGAAATTCTCAACCTTTTTTTTCTTTTTCTCCCCGAGATGAGTGTGTGTTAAAATAGATATGCTACCAGCCAGATACTGGTGTTTGTAATTGGATTGCTAGCAACTCTCACTGTACTGTCAGCAAAACACTGAACATAAAGATACTATGATCCACATACTGAAAGAGTTAAATTTACAATGTCTTTTCCATCAGCAGTGCTTTAAGGAAAAGTAGAGGTTTGTTGTTGTGTTGTTTTGTTTTTTTCTGGAGACAAAACTGTCACTTTGTGTTTTCAGGTTTGTAGAAAAGCCTTTTTTAATGTAAACATTCATTAAACTAATTTGAAGTTGTCATTACTCTCCTCCCCTGCTGCTTTATATCAGATTATTCCTAAGTGCTTGGTGAAGAGCCCCATAAACACACAGTCTATTTCCCTGCAGGGTATAATCACACAGTTTGCACTGTGATTTATGCTGTATGGCACTGGTGAGTGTCCTAAACTTTGAAAGGGCTTAGTTCTTCAGCAGATGCACTACTCCCTTTATATTCAAACAAAGTTCAGCTAACCCCCCCAGTCTATTGCAGACATTGTTTAGCTCTCTCGCTTCACAATAAGGCCTGGTAAGTACTGATTAAATACAAATCAGTGACACTCTTAATTAAGGAAATGGGAATTCAGAAATAATTGCCTTTAAGTTTCAATAAAAGCATTTGACAACTGTTTTCCTTTCCCCCTTCCCACACCATCGAGAAATATCTCTCATTTGGAAAGGAAGAGTCTAGAAATCTGGAGTTGGATTTGGTGGAAATACTAATTCTGACTCTCAAGGATCTTTTCTGAGGTCTTTTATAAAAGTCAGGTCCCAGAGGAAGTTCTGTGATGCTGTCTCGAGTAGAGAAAGCATGATCATTTTGCTCTGGAGAATGAGAACCCAGGGATAGCTGGTGTTATCAGCGTCTGCTGCATTTGTGAATATCCGGGGCCTCAGAAAGATAAAAATTCTCTCATAGATACGATAACCAGCAATGATTTCTGTCTACTCTACTAACAAATGTTAATCTTGAGAATAGAGCAATTACTTTGATAATAAAACACTCTTTGGGCATTGCATTTATACACTTTAGATAGTTTCTGCATGTTTTGTGCTAATAATGAGCTGAAAACGTAACGCTTTTGTCGTGCAAGGACTCCCAGTGGAGTGCGTCCCTTCAAGAAGGGAGGACAGTCACCTAAGATGCCTCAAGAAGGGTTACAGATGGGAGACTCCTGGAATTGCAACTCATATAACAATGATTTGCCTCCATTTTCCCCCATTCACAAAGTCCAAGCCAACACACGCTCGGCCAAAGTCAATACCTGTGCATTCTCCAGATAAACAGCACCATCGTGCTGCGCTGCTCACGACCGCGAGAAGCGCAGGAGAGAGAGGAGCAGCCCTGTGACTGTAAGATTCACATTCCAGCAAGCCTGTGCCATCAGTAGGTCCACATTTCACTGTCTGATAAATCCCTCTGTTTTTTCCTGGACTCTGGGATCAAGAGCCAACAGAAGCAGAAGCGAAGAGGAGGACGCGCTGTGAACGCGGAGCCAACAGCCCGTGGCTGCGCTGCTGGCAGAATCCGCACTGCAGCATGCTGTGGTCTCCAGAACTATTTTTGGCCATTACTGCAGATGTAATCCTGGGAAGTTCAGGAAAACTAGCAGGAGCACAATTCAAATGGCTTATTTAAAATAAAATTAAAAGCCATCCTTCTTCACCTTTTAGATCTCTTCTCCCAGCTCTCCCCCTTTCTGTGATAACAGCAGCTAAATCTAGGTATGGGCTACAGTGAGAGTGCTTGGCAGAACCAGCATTCTATGTTTATTAATTCAAACATTAGTGGTACCTAGTTAAGATAATTAAGGTTCTCTATTTTTCATCACAACAAATGAATCTTGTTAAAGGAAGTGTAGTTTACAGTGCATACGTAGGGCATACAAAAGTAAATCCTAACAGTGAGAGCGCAAAAATAGGACAGACATTTAGCATGAAACATATTCCTGCAATTAGAATCAGAATGTGCTTTTCTATTTACCTGCTTATGACTAATGGATTCAGCTAAGATACATTTCACATTAATATCACATTGTATTTTCCAAACATAGTGTAGCTGTTAACATATTTATAGGTTAGCAGTTGTAAAGACCTGTACTTGGATGTAACATTTAAAAGAAATATTTGTCAGAATACCAGGAACAGCTATTCAAACAAATTAAGCCTAAATGCTAAAAAGAGCCACTGACAAATTCAGAAGTGCATGAGTGGCACTTTAAGTTCCACAATATCAGCACAATCTGATGCAAACCTGCCCACCCAGGGAAAGGAAAGGTGAGAAAATAGCAGGAAAAGCAACTAACAGAAAGGTGTAAAACAGATTATGTGTGGTGGGAAAGTTTTATCTGACACCTCTTAGGTGCTTTTCCTCTTACTACACCTTTTCTCCCTTCTCCCTAAGAATTACAACAACTCACACTATGCAGAAACGATGAGCAATGCACCATTTAATTTGGCATCTTCAATTCTAGGAATCTTAAAAAAAAATAAAAATCCTAAATTGTACCTGTTTAAAAGCAGCTCCTCCAGTCACGCGATGCTATAAACATTTATCAATCTGACATGGCAAGGCTGGGCCCCTATTATTATCCTTTTGTGACCTGCACAGCTGGTCCAAAAAACAGTTGTCTCCAATTATGCCCACAGATAATGGTGGATAAATTCAGCTGTGCCATATTAGCTCAACCTAAATATGATCCCATTTGACTAATTTCCTAATTCTTAGCAGGGTGCTTAAAGAACCTATTATCATGCAGACTCAAGGAACACAGAAGTCTGGTTATTTGCATCTGTTCTGTGAAAGGCATTTATCAACTGTGCCACAAATTAGAAGTTTGCAGCTAGCAGACTAATTTGTTACCTACGTATACCAATCACAGACACTCAGTGCCTAAAATAATTGCTTCTGGAATTTGTTTAAACTTCTAATGTTGCATAAATGGGTGTTTGTTTCCAACCAATATATCTTATAATTAAACAGCTTGAAATAGGAAAGGTTGAAATTGGGTAAAAAAAGATATAGCCTTCATGAAATCATGTGTGTATTCATTAACCCAGCTGGAATGCTGTTACTGGCACGATTGTTGCTACTTGACTGAACTGTGATCATAAAGGTTATTAAATGGGTTAAAAATAAGGCAGCAGAAAAATGGAAATTACTTGCATATATAACCATGCTTTTTGTAAAAAAAGCAAATTGTGTAGCATGGTTTGTATGCTGTGGAGTGCAACCTGCCATGCATCGCACCGTTTGAGCTTTTTGAAATCTGATTAATCTTCTCGGTAGTCTAACATAAACTCCTAGGGCAGAAGGCATATTGATATTTGGATTTTCTTCCTAAATTTTCTTCTCTCTAATCTTCTTCCTAACACATCTGTTACTAAATCAATCTTCAGCACTCTTTCCCTGCAAACTTCACATGTCCATTTGGACTTTCTTTGACTTTCATAGAATCATAGAATGGCCTAAGCTGGAAGGGACCTTAGAGATCATTTTAACCCAGCCTCCCTGCCGCCAGGGACGTCACCTCTCGACTAGATCAGGCAACACATGGGGACCGAACGGGAATCGAACCCGCGACCTTAGCGTTGTTAGCGCTATGCTCAACTGACTGAGCTAACTGGCCCCCCTGAGGTCTACCATGCTGCTACAAAGTAGCCTCATCCGATGTCTTCTGTAGAGTCCAAGACAAACTCGGACTCAGTTTTCAAGATCCTTCACAGGTATCATTCTGGTTTTAGCCAGAAACGTATATGAAGGAGATGTATAAGCATTTCTATACTTATCGTCTTTTCTTCCTTCTTAACACATTTCCTACATTTCACAACAAAGCAAACTTTGTCTCCTTTCCTTATCTCTGTCATTATTTCAGGAATCTGTCCATGTTCAAGCACTTAACTACACTCTTGCTTTATGAACTGCTTGAATCTTCATACCTGCCGACTCTCCTGCAGGGTTCTGCATCACGCTGTTCGTGCTAAGGTGACAAGAAAGCGATACCAGCACATTTATCCATCAACAGGCTCATGTGAAAAGCTTATTGTGCTTGACTACCTGAAGGGTAATTACTTACTAGATAAGTCACACTTCTCCACAGTGGATCAGATTTTAAGGAATACATTTTTCTGCTGTTACAAAAAGAGAAACTAGAAATAAATACTGTGAAGGCATTGCAGAGACAGAGGAAGTTTCCTCAGGCAAGAGGAAGGCAAGAATATGCTTATACGGAAGCATTTATAAAGGAAGACTACAAGAAAACTGGCTGAAAATGAGGGGAAACAGTAGGATTCAGGAAAAAAAAAAAGCTATATATTCAAAAAGGGAACTTAAATCAAATGGTCTGTGATCAGATCCTCCAGAATAATCAATAGTGGTGGGGAAAGTGATGCAGAGATGCTGCACAGGCATTTTGTAATGCACAGACATGCAGTATCTGAAATGAAGGTGATTCATTTTGGCAAGGTTTTGCCTTCAAATATCAAAAGTCTTAAGGGACAAAAGTTGTAGCCAAAGGAACTTTAAAGCTGGCCCTCTGGCAAAGCAGGCACTCCAACTTACTTTCATGGTGAGAGAAAAAGGAGTCCAAACAGAACGGTAGAGATACCAAAGGCCGATCCATACCTATTCACACCAGAGGAAAGGGATGATAAGTTTGACCAGACATAAATGCAGCAGCCCAGAAAGAGAGCTGGG
This sequence comes from Apaloderma vittatum, assembly GCF_000703405.1. Classification (NCBI taxonomy): domain Eukaryota; kingdom Metazoa; phylum Chordata; class Aves; order Trogoniformes; family Trogonidae; genus Apaloderma; species Apaloderma vittatum. Next base: position 30,340 of record NW_009734961.1, on the reverse strand, counting down.
AGGTGATGACATTTTCACATAAGCTCCTTTATTACACCTGAGCAGTTATCAATCTGGTTAGTTCCTTAGTTTCTTTAGTCCTAGCTATCACCCTAATGCTTCAAATCTGTATTTTTTTCACCCTGGCCAGCGATCCTTACTTTTTCTACACTGTAAATAACCAAAATGTTACTGCTTGACCCCCAGCTTTATAGTCTTCAGTCTCAGTCTCTGTAACTTGATTGCTGAACCAGACTTCACCCCTGCCTTCCTGATACGGCAGGCTTCATCTCATTTCTGTGCAGAGTGAGCTCATAATCAAATATGAAACAAGCTGTTTATTCCTTCAAGAAAAGCTTTTTTAATTAACAAATTATTTCTCAATGCAGCTTAGCAAACCTACTGACGCAAGTGTCTTGTTCAGTGCAGAGCTCTATCAAAAGCATGCTCTAAGAAAACTTTCACATTTATTCAAACATTCCCTTGCATATGGGCGCATTCCTCACGGCTTTCCATCCTGACCTGGCATGGAGATTAATTTTGCTTTGGTGATGATTTAGCCTTTGATCCCCTATTGAGCCCCAGGACAAACTGATAGTTGTGAGGTGGTTACTGGGATATGAATGCTTTGCTGTTAGGCAATTGATTGACATCCCATCCTTGTTTCACATAAATCCTGTTCTCAATATTGATAACAGCTTTCAGTTCCTGCTGGCGTGAACAAGAGCTGACTGGATAACCAGGAAATGAAAGACATAACCAGTCCCTTGAGTGATCCTACCCCTAAAAAAAAAATTGATGAATGACAAAATGCAAATACTACACTGCATCTGAGAGACAATTATCACTGTAACCTAGAGATGTTTAGCTGTATATCCGGTACGCACAGAGGCAGAATGTGTTTTCCAGTTAGGTAATACTTAACTGGTTTTAGCAGTAATCTTCTATTCTACCAATAACTTGCCTGCTAGCAAACAGGACAAAGGAAGAGTAACATCTAAGATGCTGGGAGCGAAAAGTACTGCTGGATGGCAAGTGGTGTTCTCACCACTCAGTTAACAGTTGTCGCAGGGATGTAACAAAACCTTGAGCGTGATCACTGCCAACAAAATAAGGAAGAATTGGCCCCCAGAAAAATTCTGCATTGACCTTGTCTGGCCAGGCACCACGGGCGAAATAAGACACAGACAAACACTGACTGCCTAAACCCAGAGCAACTCGTAGCAGCTTTCTCTGGGAAAGATACAGTATTAACAATATGAACCATGATCATGGTGGTACAAGTGCCACTGAAGTTGGGGATAAATAGGATGGAACATATCAGAACTAAGTGCAAGCTTTGAGGAATTTGTTTAGGTTAAATTCCACAAATTTTAGGATGGTGATAATAATGGTCATTACGGACCAAGTATTTTCCAGAGAAAGTGCCTTGAAATTGAAAACACACTAAACTAATGCTTAGTGAGAGCAGTTGGTAAAGTGTTACTTCTAGTGAATTACAGTTGTCTTCCTCCTTCTCTGATAATTTGCGACAATTGCATCCTAATGCTATTTCATTGATTTCTACTCCACTTCAGCTCCCATGCTGAGTTCAGTCAGGGTGACAATACACAATCATTAACCTGCTATAGGGAGACATACCACACACGCCTTCTTCATAGAAAAAGCCTACAGGGTTTAAAAGGAGAGGACTTTAACACAGTTCTACAGATACTCCTTCAGAGATCCATACAACTGAATCAGAACTGGTATCAGTCACACAGGTTACCTTTTCCTAAGCTTTCATAGGAATTCTGATGTATTTATTTAAATGGGTGATGCAGAAAATTTTTTTGATATGTTGAAGCTGTTACTTTACAAAATGCTATACCTCTGTTTTGCATATCTGCTTTTGCTGATAAGGCCTTCGCATCAATTTACCAGACCAGAGACAATAACTAGTGTTAATCTGAACTAACGCACTTTGACTGAATGTCTGCTATGATGAAGCTAAGAACAGTTTTTCTCTGCAGGGAACTTCATTTGGAGAGTGGGAAATTCCCAGGCACAAAACAATGACACCAGGTGTTGGGAGAGGGAAACTTAACGCTGGTAAGTCTCACAGAGGCATGCAAAGCTGTGGGAGATGAAAGAGGAACCCACTAAAAAGAGCAGATAAACATCGATAGGAATGGCTATAGAACAATTTCAGCCATGGCATCAGCTGATTTCACTAATGGCCAGTTAAATGGGGAGGACTCCCTGATTCAGATGACAAGCATTGAGTTCCAGAAGGATCCTGGCCCAGGAGACCTTAGCTGTAACATTTAAAAAATGCTTGAGCGATAAGAAAATAAAGTATATAAGCACAGAATTCAATTTTGTCTACATTTGTGTATCTCACAATTCAAAATCAACAGCAGTTGTGTCTCAGAGCTTCCTTCAAAGCCCACATTATACGCTGTACCAACAGAGATACACCACAAAAGCAAAATTGCCAAACTCTAGAAAAAATAAAGACCTGTGGGAGAGAGGAAGTGCTGGAACTTCCAGCAGTGCTTCTAGCTCTCTGGGTAAACATTTGTTCAGTCCCCTCATGGACCAAACCATAGAAATACCCAGAGTTTCTATAAGAAGTTTCAGAATCAGTGTTTGTGCAGAAAACTTCTGTGTTGTCATGGGCCTGTCATCACGTCCTCAGAGATCTGCTTCTCTTCTCCCTCCCCACCTTGGTACGGACAATTTCCATCAGGCTGCATGGAGCAGAAACACGAGTTGTTTAGCTCTCCTCCTTCACAAGCTGCACCCTGCAAATCAAACCCCTCGGCAGAGCCTGCAGGGAGGCTGGGCTGTGGGCTGTGGGAACATTCCCCCGTCCTCTCTATTTTAATTGTCCTGCATGTGTCCAGGTTCTGCAGCAGCCTTTCAGAAACTCTCTCATAGAATCAGGTCTCATTTCTACCACAAGGGTCTATGCTATAAGGAGATGCCTTGAACCCATAAGGGGAGAGAACATAATTTGTACTGCTTCATGTGCCTTCCCAGGCCTCTAAACTTAGACTAGTGCCTACCTCTACACTTTATGCCTGATGTCACAGCCATTACCAGAGAAGTGGGGTGAGAAAAAGGTATTCCTGTTTGAGAAGTGGGTATTTATTTTCTTTCACAGTCTGTCCAGCTGGGGTGGCCACCACCATACATTTTGCGCTTCTCCACCAGTCAAGCATGATGCCTTAACTTAAATAGCACAGGACAGAAAGCCTACGTTTGTCCTTGTGAATGACAAATCCCTAGTCACTAGGACACCAAACTAGGTAAGACATACGGAAATCTTGTGCACAGGAAGATCAACATTTATATTAGTATGCATTTGCCTACAAATTTTCTGTAGTTACTGTGTCCTTTTTCCTAAGCAATGACATATAAAAATATCATAAAACAGTGAAGCATCATGTGGGAAAATAACTCTCTAAGACCAATGACCTCTCCTGAAAGCTCAATGGCACATTACCTGAAATGAAAAAAACCCAACAATCTGATTTCAATCATTACGCTATGCAGACACAAGGGAAAGATTCTGGGGGGAAAAAAAAAAAAAGAGAGAGATAAACCCAGAATGAGGTTTTCACAGATGTTACCTTACTAGGGTTCCCACTATATTTGACAGGATAAGCCGGAAAAGAGCCTATTTTTGTATCTCGGGCTAAGCTGTTAGCAGCTATTTTTAATTCTACTGTAATGATCAGTACTTTCATTTCCCTTAGCAAACCAACAAAAAAACCCCAGAAGAAAAAGTCATGTAATAGGGAATAGCAGGCTAGAG
>NW_009734961.1:8687-26528 GCF_000703405.1 Apaloderma vittatum | reverse complement strand
GCCAAGGAGTTAGCTCAAAGCTGCTAATTCTACAGAGGATGGATGCACATATTTACTGGAAAAAAAAAAAAAGAAAGGAAATTTTTCAAAACACCAAGGAATTTGAAGTGTTTGTGGATGTTGCCAAAAATAGCCGAACATAATAGGACAGATACAAACTCCTACACTTATGATGATCTGTGCAGGGTTTATATTTTCCACAAGTTAAGCAGTCAGCGCTCCATATGCATGTCATGCTCAGATGTATGCAAACTAGATAGCTCTCAATTTATCTATAACTTCACGTTCATACTGTATATAATTAGAGTTACACCTAAGCATCACTGTAGATACATTGGCTTTCTGTCCTCCACCCTGCAAGATACAGTCTTTGTTACACGCAGACAATGCAAGACCCATTCCTCCAATTTTTGTTGTCCTTCGGTCCACATAGTAGATAAGCAGATTACTGGTTCTTTACAACATTTCCCTTTACTAGGCTTCGGTATTTTTAAAGCTCTTTGGTTGCTCATTTTCCATAACTGGCAAATCCCACTTCTTAAATTCAAACTATGAATTCATGAAGCACACCTTGAGAATCTGGTCACCGGAGCTCCCAGATTAACTGTGCCATTTGCATAACTGTAAACTTAATGTTGCACTTCCAGAGCTTGTGTCCTCTAAATTGCACTTACTGATGAAATACAAAATCCTCTAAAAGGGTTTTCCAACCTAAACCAATTTGTAAAGTTGTGGGGTGTTTTTTTATCTAAAACATTAAAGAAATTAAAGTGATTGGCATATAATTAGATTAATTATTCATATCTTCCAAGTTGCTTTAATTCTAATATATAAAAAAAGATTAAATATCCACTCAAAGGATTAAGCAAAAAGTCAAGCAGCAGAAACACATTTACATTACCTTACTGTGCAAATTATAAAACTAATTAGTCTAAAGTTTCATAAAAATGAATTGGATCTTCATTCACACGCTGACACAACTTTACATATTCAAAATTGACACCCATATTAATTTCTGGTGTTTGTAGTACAAGTCAGCCTCCTGCCTCTGCAACTGCCATTGTGCTAGAACAGCTCTGCTTTTGTTCTAACTAGTGAAAATTAAATCTTGACCTAAATTTATAAAAAGCTAAAAATGTTTCAGTCAACTGCATGAAAAAGAAAAGTCCAAGAGAGCCTCATTATAAATCTTACACTGATACTGTTGAAATAGTCTGAAATAATTCTTTATGAAAATCAAAAGATTGGTTTGGTTGCTTTTTTGATGCTTCTTTCTGATCTAGATTTCTTTCTTCTGAAAGTGCATGTAATTTCCAGTGTGCCGCACACTGTTTTCTCCTCATCTCAAATCATGTGAACATTCATTAAAAATCCAAGGCTGTGTACTATAAACAACTACACCCCCTTTTCTCTGAAAATTGATCTTTCTGAATTAAAAAAAAAAGATTTCAGAGGAGTACAATGAGGACCGAAAAAAAGAGATTTTCCTAGCCTGAGTTTTTGCTGAGATGGTTCTGTAAGGCAGTTTCTTGGAGGTAATGAGTCCCCTCAAATATCACTCACACTCTCTATGGTCAGATACTCCTGTTCTGGGTAGCAATAAAGTATTAAAGAATAATAATATTTCCATTAGCTCATTCACCACTGAAAAAAAACCCCAACAACATTCATATCTCGAAGATAATGTCTGTTTTGATCTTGTGGGCAATGAAACAGATTGTTCTAGTTTCTTAAGGTTGTTACTCACCCTTATCTAAGGTAAAATGAAAGCCATTGCTTTTAACAGTTTTCCAAAGAATTGCTTTGCCTATTTTTAGCCACGTAAGCTATGTAGCACTTCAAAAGCAGACTGCACTGTATCAAAGCATAATTTTTCATTACACAAGGCCCGCAGGAAGTTAAACGAATTACCTTTAAAAAAAACCCTAAATAGGATATTCGTGTCTGAGACATCCAGTGAAACCTGAAGACAACGTTTTCAAAATTCAACTCTCTGTACACTGACTGTTAGAAATGTTCCTTGAACTTTAACCCTGTTGTTTCATGCTGTCAAACAGCTGGACCCTCATCCAGCTCTTCAGATCTGCAAAACTGGGTGGTTGCTTTTCAAGAGCAAAAGAAGGGGTTATGGGCTGGGAGAGCTTTACTCGTACGCCTTGATTTTTGCGAAGCGTTTGCTGACTGTTGGCATCGCTGCGAACCGGCTCAGCGATGGCTGACGAAGCAGAAGTTCAGAGCCACAGTCGGGCTAGCACAGATGCTAACGGCACTCCAGCAAAACGGGAAGGCAGGCTTTTTGAAAAAATGTCTCTCCACAGCTCTGTTACATGCATCATGCAATTAACTCCTTGATGGGGTTAGGAAGCAATATTTTGTTCCGACTGATGGAAGGATCTTTACGTGATCAGAAAAAAATCATCTTGTATGGACTATTATAGTTCATTCAACACCAAGTGGCCGGCCATTAGGCAGCTGGAAGTTCTGATGATAATAGAAAAGATAATTAGGCTAGTTCACTGACAGCAGAAGGAGCACTTGCCCTGCCATGAAGGCAGCTAAAAGTTTGAAGAAATAAGAAAAACTAGAAGGAAGGTAAATTCACTAGAATAAGCAGTTGGTGCTTTAGAGCATAATTATCAGAAAGAAAACACGTTGTTTAGCATACTTTATGTTAATGGAGGGCTAGCATGGCCCACTGTGCATAATTTAGCTGAACAATTGATAAGAAATTTTAATACATATATATATATGATTACGGCTACAGAAAAAAAAAGACAAAACACAAGAGAGATCATAATAGGCACACGTGAACTCTGAAGGCCTAATTACATCACGGGGGAGGGTAAGCAGTTACTGCTGAATCAAGCAGAAAATTGGGGTAATTTGTAAACAGGTAGAGTTGTTATCCAGGTGCGCCGGCATGTGTGTGGGGGCTGGCGGTGGGGCTTCAAACTGAGGTCTTCCATCTGCATTACAGAGCGAGCTGAATGCTTTCCTCAGCTTAACCGAAGGAAATTAAATACAGAAAAAAGGGCCAAATGGCCACCCCCACCTCCCTGCTGCAGCCCCTTACCCAGCTCCCAGCCAAGAGCAGGAAAATCCAACGCAGTAGGATGTTTGCGGCAAAAGAAATATCATGTGTGGGTGAAACCTGGAGTTGGTGCTGGTGTGTGTGAAGCTCAGAGATAAAGCTAACTGACTTGGTGTTCTGCCATCAGTACACTCCCTACTCCACTGAGAGTGAAATATTTCATACGTGGCTCCCCGAGAGCAGAAGGAACCACGCACAGGTAAGCTGCTGCCAACGTACCTGGCGGGGGCATGGTCTCTCCCCCAGAGCAGATAGGAGTTGCTTTAGGTAGCAAGGTATGGGAGAAAGGGAAATCGAGCTGCTGGGACTTCCAGCGAGAGGTACACCAAAGGTACTCATTTCTAGGACAGAAGGATGGGAGAAGCTGTCTTGTACTGGCCAGTTGTCACAGGAGAATGTTTAAAACTGCATTTTTAAACAAAAATATGTAATAGAATACGGTATTTTAACAAGTTATACTATATGCCTATTGTTCTCTCTTGGGGTGCCATTAAAATGTCTCCTGATGCCTTCAAAAGTAAAATTTGAATCTCACTCTGACCTCTGCCAACAAGAGGAATCAAAGTGAGCTGGTAGGAGTGTGACCAGCTGCCATTTAGCGAAGCATTGCAGCTGCATACTAACCTGCTTCAGCACAGCTTTCCTGTATAGCCAAGTGCCCAGCCCCGACGCGTTAAAAATGAGGGAAGAAAAAAGTACAATGGAAATCCTTGCATCTCAGACTGAGTGCTCACACATGTACATTTTGCAGCCTGGAGAAGCAGAAACTAAACATAGAAACTCAAACTCCTCCCATGCAGACCCACTACATGTGCACAGAAACGCTGGCAGGCCCGAGGTGTGTTTCTTCCCCCCACAGGATCCACTCATCTCACTAGCAACATGCAAAGCAACAACAAAACAGGTCAGTCTCTTCAGAAACTGGCTGAGTGGCAATCGCAGTCTGCAGAGCTCTAGTGTGCAAGGACAGAGCTGCCAGCACCGTGGCCCTGCAGAAACCCCGGCCTTGGCTACCAGCTACGGAATTGTCCCAGGAGCCACCAAGCAGCTGTTCCCAGGCCACGCTCACAGACCTGGACCCTAAGGAAAGCACTCTAAGGTGCATGAACTGCTAGAGTTCATGCATATTTATGCTGAGTCTTTGCTGTATCTTTTTTCCAAGGGTCTCCAGGATGACCAGCCAGCCCCAGCCACCAAATCCTGGGTGAAGCTTGCAATAGAATTTGAGGATGAGGAGCGGGCACTGCAAACTGCAGAAAGCCCAGACTGTTTTCTAATGATTTTTTTTTTTTTTTTACATTAGATCTCCCTCCATCTGTGCCTTTTTGTGCCAGACAAACTAGTAATTATCAGGAAATCCCTTCACTTTTAATCTACATCAGTATGAATGCAATCTCAGAGCAACCCACGGTGACTGGAAGCTATTATTTTCATAGGAAATAATAGTGACTGGAAGTGATAACTCAGAGTGTTCAGTGTGTGTCATCATCTGATAACATGCAAGGCTGTACGTCCCACCACATCGTTCTGTTGCAGGGCTCCGATAGCCTTTAATAAAGGGGAATGATTGAACCAGGAACCTTGTCAAATCTGCAGGGGAGGCTGCGGAGGTTGTATCAACATGGAACTTCCATTCATTATTTATGGTCATAAAAATTTGGGGCCTCGGAATTGGCAGCATGAAAAGCTCTTTTAATTTGAGCTATAATTCTCTTTTGTACTTTCAGCCATTGACTATGTCTCAGATAAACATTCATTTGGGAGACCAAGATTATGGCACGGGGTAAAAAAAAAACAACAACCCAAGGATATTTAGCTCTCCTCCCACAAATTCTTCCTGGAAATATTCTTGCAAAATCCTCTGCCCACTTGAACAGTATGCTTATGATTAACTGCAGATGAGCCCAGCAGTGTGCATATGTAGTTAATTTGCTCTAAATTTTCATGCTGTATTATAACACTAATGATCACTAATAATAGACAAACCCACAGTTTATTGAGTAAGTAATTTAAGACATTACGGTTTTTATCATGTGAATAGGATCAGGCGGACCAATTTAAACCGGGCAGAAAAAGATAAATAATGTGTAAATCAATCACAATACCAGCACGCTCTGTTTCTTCGCAAAATGATATGGATTGATTGGTGGAAAGAAGGCCCTACTAGTAACTACTGCTAGGAAATAGAGTCAATAAACTTCCGCGCTCAAGAGTAAAAGGTCAGATGTGGTAAGGAAGTTTATACCTAAACTGCAGAAGTGATTTTGTCACCTGACTATATGGGCTCAGATGAGTTTGCATTTTGCCCTGATGGGCGAGGCACGCTTTTAAAGAATAATGAAGACAGATAGCATATCATGCAGCCAATAAAAACGAAACCATGCTAAACACAGACAAAACTATGTGAAAAACAGTTGCACTCTGGCTTGTGGTCAAAGCTATCTCCTAAAATCATGTAAACAAGATAGCCATCATGTGCAGCCTGAGAGACAGCTATTTATGAACTAAAATAGATACTTATATTTTCTTTTCTTTCATAGGAATTTTAGTTTTGATTGAATCATTTATTTTTAACTTTAGAAAACACTGAAGGTCCATTAATTAAAAATCCTGTCTAGCCCATTCGTAATTAATTGCTTTAGAGAATAGTTAAAAATAGAAAATAACTAAACTACATTTAATAACTTCATGAGTGATTAGTGTACTTAACAGATGAGTACCTGCCTGTGGCAGTGGGACTTGCAAGGTACTTTGAGAATTTTGAATGAAGGCTTTTTTTAACATAAAGCATTATTAATTTTCAGAGAACAAAGAAGAGAAAGAAATTTCTTGGATTCATCTTTCTTTGGGCTTCACTCTATGAGCCTCAGACAGGGACTTCACTCCAGCAGAAGGCAGCTGTACATACATCTCTCCAGAGCCTTGTAATAACGTTCGGAGGTGTAGGCAGAGGAGAAAGCTTTAATATAATGTCTCCACAGTACTCTTTCGGGAATAAGAGTTAGCATGTGAATTGAACTTGCACCCAGTTATCTCATGACTGCAGCTTACACTCAATCACAAGACAAAAATACTACAAAATATACTGTGGGGAACAATTCTTGATTGTTTCCAGGGCATGGATTAAGTGTAGCCAAATGACTCTTTTTCTCTAACTCACAGATTTTTATGGCCAGCAGGCCAGTCGACTTCTTCACGTTTAAATAGAAAACCTGGAAATGGATCACAATATATTCATTTTTTTCTTATGCATTTTTATTATACTGTGTTCAAAATACATCTTTTTTTTATTCAAATATACCTAATTTCATGCATGGGTATGTAGTGTCATGTCCTGGAGTGATTTCATACTGACAAGTCTAGCATATCAGAATCCATGAAATCTTGGAATAAAAATATCCCAGCATTGCCTATTGTGCCTTTCAGGGAAATGTTTTGTTAAACATCGCAAATTCCCTTCACTGAAGCAATGAGATGCTTCCTCAAAAAGGGAGAGAAAAGAGAGATGAATGCTGAGCAAAAAAGGAAAGAATATACTAAAGAGACTGAAACATGCCGAAACAAGACGATGCCGAGACTCAGACTTCTCCTCTGCTTCGATAAAGGCATCTCTAGCACCTTCAGGAGAGACTGCCATGGCTAGCTCCCAGCTTTAACGCTTTAACCAAGTATTAAATACAGATGGCACTGAATGAAAATGGCTAATTTAGTTTCCCCACTAAGTTTTTTTCTGAAAGCGCAGACTAGGAGGAAAACAAAGAAATCTGTTTGCCCCTGCTGCACTAGAGCAAACAGCGGTGGGCAGGACAGTCTGTGCTCAGACTCCGGTGACGTTTCCCAAACGGAGGAAACTTCTGCCCTGTGCAACTGCTTTATAAAAAAAGAGGATTCCCCTCAGCAGCAGAGGAGAGCAGACTCATCGCTTCAGTCCTGATTTCAAACCAAAGGGAAAAAATACTGAACAAATAAAGTAGGAGATGTAGCAGGCAGAATCAGAGTAGATTCTCTGCTATCAACCAGCCCAAAACGACTAACTGCTGCAGCCAAGTGCTGCTCAAAACACAACATTTTGGCCATTTACTATTGGGCTGTAGATTCAACTGAATCATTGCTGAAATATGTGATGGGCTAGTGATGCTCCCGTCCCTCTGCTTACTCTAAAGGCAGCCGTGCTCCCAACGTTCCTGCTTTATTCATTTGCCGAATGTCTCTTCTGATAGGCAGCCAGGCTTAAAGGAGCCACTTTTTATCTTCAAGCGTAATTCTCTGTTCATACGTTGTGAGAAACACTTCGCACCTTGTAAACTTTTAGATAGCACTACTGAGCCAAAATGGACTCAATATTTTTAAGGACTCATGGATCAAGCGTGACTAAAGTCAGCACGAATCATCTGCATTCAAGCCATAGAACTGGCCGTGAAATATCTACTGACTCAGTGCACTGTCAGCAGAATATGCTTAAGCATATACTTTCTTTTTCCTTTTTAATTATTTAACAGATTTTAAACATTAACTTTAAATGAAAAATACCAGGATGGAAAAAAAAAAGTTTCTAGTCTAGAAGTATCCTCACATTTTATTAAAAATAATTAACTGATCCCATGATAATTCATAGGATGCATGCTAGGCTTATTATATCTATTTTATACCTGTAAACATTGGTATGTTTGTCGCACCTTGTCTGTGGCACCCTCCTACCTCATCTGTGCTGACCCAGCTGCTTGTGAGGCTCCATGGAAAACTGAACCACCAGCCTGAGCCTGGATTCAGGAGCTCCACAAAGAAAAGCAGAGGAACAACACGGTTTGCTTGGGGTAGGGCACTGAAGAACATCTGAGAGGAAACCACCCCTGAGATGCAATGCTCAGGCAATAGGATGTGACAGATCTCAGGCCATCAAGACCTCCTGAACCACTTCTGAAGTGCAGCTTTTCTCGCAGACGTTAAGGTAAAGAAATGTCCTTCCTGCATTACTCATTCTTTTTCTCAGTAATTCCTGGATATTTTTTCTTCAATTTAAACAGTTTTAATGGAAGCTGGTTTATCTTTGCTAGCCTAGAAATTCAACCAGAACTTTTTTTCCCTTCTTTTTCCCCTAACTGTAATAAAAGATTTTGTAGGCACAGTGTTCAATTTCCCCATCCTCAATGGGTACAAATGAGAACAACTGTCAAGGACTTTGGCTACTCTGTTGATCATTTTATGGGGAAGAAGATAATCCACATCAGTCTCTTAGAGGGGTTGGCTATGCTATATCCACTGAAGTAAAGAAGAGCAATAATTTTATTTTAGCATGAAAATGAGATCGCTGGGAGCCCACACTGGCTGAGCTACAATTTTACATTGTAACTTCTAAGAATAAAAGTCTTGTTGAAATAATGATGCGGTGTATAAGCAGTGGTTCAAGACACCTCTTGGGCTGAATACAATTTCAGAAAGAGACAACAGATTTCACTTCTGTGTAACGATCGTTCGTGATACTCATTTGGAGAGTCAAAGTATCAGTCTCCTGAGAGTCTCAGCTTTACAAATGTCTGTGGAAACAATTTTTCATTCCTCCTCCTTTTAGCACAGCCTCCCCTTTCTTTACAGATATTTATCAGGCTTGAGCAAGAGTTCTATCTACAAAATTTTTTTAAAAAAAGAAAAACCACCATATTTTTTAAAAAATAAAATAGCATTTTAAAATTTGGTCTAAACTTACGTTAATGAATTTCAGCTTGGCTTGCCCATCTTAAAACTCCAGGGCCTACACCCAGGAATTTAATACTAGCAATATAATTTTAAAGCTGCTAAATAATCCCTTTATGGCAGGTAACAGAGCACTGTTAGACTTGAAAAATGGAATTAAAATTAACTGGATTTCTAGCAATGTGAGGACATTAGAATTACAGTAGTGAAGGCAGTTAATTATATTAGTAGGATGGATAATTAAAAATTACCTTCCTGAAAGAGGAAATCCCATCTATTACACATTTGTTAAAATTTTCAGTTTGGATAAGTGATATCACAACCTAATTCCTGTTCTCTTTATACTTCTGCAGTGGTTTGCACAGTGCTCTCTATCAGAATCTTACACGACTTGTCAGAATATAAGTTACACAACACTAGAAGGAAGGATATTTTTCAACTGGATGTTTCAATACCTAATCTGAATTTATTGTGGTGGATGGAAGCAAAGAGAATGCTAAAAAGGACTCGGCATCGCTGAACTGGCAGATACTGCAATTCATTTGCCATCTCATGTTAATTAGCTTTCCTTGTTATTCAGGGAACGGAGCACACCAGAAAAAAAAAAAAAGTGGCACGTTTCATGCTTTCTAGACTTGATTGAGATCGCATCTTTGCAGCAGCAGCTGGCACTTCCGTGGGCACCGTCAACCAGAGCGGGATGTAGCTGCCCTGAATTTGCACCCAAAAAGCACTTGGCTCTCTGCAGAGGAGCAGCAGCAGCAAAGGCCTCGGCAGACAGATGCTCAGCGCCACGAGAAGGAACCCCAGAAGTGTGAACCAACTCTCTGCCATCAGTTCTTCTCAAAACAAATATTCGCTGTAAGGAAGATTTTAAAATCCCTCTGATAGGAGGCATTCAAAACAAGAAGCCTGAGAAAAAAATGGTGCGTCAGGGAGTCAGGAGGGCTGAACATATTCTACTTCCAGCCCTGTCAGTTTTGCCTGAAATCACTTGCCTCATCTGACCCCTCTTTAAGTGAGGATAATAACATCCACACACCTTTTTCAAGTTATTTGAGATTTATAGGGAAGAAACCCTACCCCAAAGCTAGGTATTATCCCACCAGCCATGCTCTTGCCTGTGTTTGCATCTGGTTCTTCAAAAGAAACCAGATTATGCATCTTCACATTCATAAAGAAATATTGGCGTCATACTGAACTATTAGCTCCATCTTTCATGTCAAACCAAAATAGCAGAGCAGCGCAAAACTCCGCTACCAGCAAAAAATCACAAAGTAGCAGGCTGGTATCACAGGAGGGGGACAAAATTAAGGTAATTGGTAGATTTGTATCAGAAATACCAATACCTGTCTCCTGTGTTTCCAATATATTCGTTTTCCTAAGCTTAGCAATGTTGCATTTAACCTGCTTACCAGTGTTTTCAATCACAGCTTCATTTAAACAAAGCCATCAGTGTGGGGATCATGAAGTTACTGTTTATGTCCAGTCCCAGACACGCCATTAACTCATCACTGATACACTTTGTGCACATCAAAATGTTCTGTCAAACACAGCCTCTACCACAAGAACATGCAATCCATCCCTAAATGAGAGGAGATTCTGGGGATTCATTACATCCATGTATATTCAAAACCTTTTAATGACATCTCCGTCGTGAGGATCTGTGAGGTTCGCTCTCAGTAACACTAATGGACACGGTTCATGCATAATCCTCATGCAGGATCTCCTTATCTAGAATATAAATCCCACCACATGGTATGTGGCAACACATGGCAGGAGGTCACATAATTTTGAGGCCCACTTATTAATGCTGGAGAGGACTGGTTGGCTGCCTGGTCAGCAGTACGAAGACAGGCAGAAAGTACTGATTGGCTCATGTTGCTTGTGGAGTTTTCACATTTGGTGAAATTTAATTTATGTATTGTGCCTTTCTTCTACAAGCACTCTCTAAACCTATAACAATTACATATGAGCTGCAGATAAAAGATCTGCTGAGTGGTGGAAGAATGTCCTTGTTGCCTATGGTGTAATGAACCGAAGCCATGGTAGAGCCAGGACTGAAAAATATTCTACCAAGCAACTGAGAACATTCTTCAGAGTAGTTTTCCCCACAGGACCAAAAAGTTCAGAGTCAAGTTATAGATTTGGCCTTCTTCTGAGAGATGGTGTGGCATGCTGTAAGGAATAATGGTTGGCACAGACTCAGTTCCTTTGTGGTGAAGTCTGCAGAGGCATCTTAACCTGTCACAGCTAATGGGTTTTGCTACGGATGCCAAAGTATAACATGGTGAGAGCACTTGAAGAAAGAAGCATAAAAATATCTAAAGCATTGATAGTCTCAGGGGCAATTTAATAAAAAAAAAAATTATTTTTTTTTGTCCAATTGGTTTTCAAAAGCCCTACATACACTAGAGAAGAGCAAAGTTAATGAAGTAGTAATGAAATAACTGTGGGGAAAAAAAACTGTGAAAGTTTTTTTAAGTAATACAAAATCATTACAAAGTCCTGGGTAGACATGCATTTTTAAACAATGGCTGTAATAACGGAAAATTAGGCTCCATGACTTATTCATAGGCTTCTGTTCTCCATCTCAAGCAGTTCACTTTATAAATAGCATCTTTAGGTGAGAGGCTATTGTTTTGGCCATGCAGTATGAAGAATAACTACCCGTTGCTGTGAATTTGAGATAATTTCTCTGCATTCTGTAACCACATCTGAATACATGAATTTCAGTGCAGATCGTGAAAGAACTGATTCTGTTTGGAAAGGCAAAGAGAACACTGAGTGATAAATATTCCACTTAAAACTCTAAAACTGCAATTGCCTATTGGATATAGAAATCGTAAAAATTTAAAGGAAGAAAACAGTATTTGATGAGTCTACAATCTTTATACTTAAGGGATATTCAGAGGACCTATAAATCCTCAGTGGAATTAATAATTGAGACTCTTGAAAGCTCTAAAAGGAACTATTAAATATGCAAAATCTTGGTGAAAAGTATAATTAAAGCCATAAATGCCTAAAAGTTTAAAGGGCAGGCTACCTCTCTCAAAGATTTTCCAGCGTAACATTTATATGGAAGTATAACAAAATACATTTTTAAGCAGCATTCTATATTACCTTTTTTTCACCAATTTTATCTTTTCCTTTCATTGTTAAATAGTATATTTTAAAATACAGTTTCCAAGATCTCCTGAATTAAATGGATGATATGAAGGCCCACATGCTTGTTTTCTGTTATTAAAAGGTTAAAAATATCACCCTTCCAACTTCTCAAAGTTAATAGTGTCGTCTGTGCAGAGTACATGGCCTTTATTTATAGGGCTGAGGTTTTCCCTTCCCTTTTATCATTCATTTTTTCTTTTCTCTTCTAATATTCTCAGGTTGGATCTTCTCCAATTTTAGGCACAGTTTTTAGTTGAGGAGGAGGAAGCCTCCAGCTCTGACACAAAAGTCCTATGACCTATTGTTGAGTTAGCCCAGCTGTCAGGGGAAGAAACTCTTCCCCCCTTGGTTCCAGGCATTTCAACATCTCAGATGAGTGTTTACGGGCGTATGTTTACGAGAGACCTGTATGTATGCATACACCACGTGAGCTCTCTTGAAACAGATACAGCAATATTTCATATCACTTACTGAATGAACAAAGACACTGTTTTCAATAGGTCTCAATACTTATAATTAATTTAAATATTTTAAAGACAATAGGTGCAAGGTACTTTTGACTTTGTGTTTTCCAGAACATGTTGACTTAATAAAAATACCGATCTTCAACCAGAAAAGAAAAGAATCAGTTTGTTGGCTTTTTTAATTAACTTCTAGAAAGAAAATATTTTTGTTTTGTACAAAGTGACTTGCAGGAAAACAGCCATTCATTACAGCACAGCCTACACATAACCTCCCTCTCTCCAAACTGGCACTTTTTCTTGATACTAACCCCACCCCACGTATCTGGAATACCTTCCCTCTTGGCAGGGATTTGTTTGCTTTTACATCCAAGCATTTCTGCTCACAGCAGGTTGTGAAGTAATGGAAGTTAATATCACACAAGTCTGATAACCATCTTGCTTTTTCTTCCTCAGTTCCACTGTGACATGAATTTAGCAGCTAAAACATAAAAAAAATATAATCCTGGTGGATTTAAAGATTAGTTTTGCATCATTTGAAAAAAAGTGATTGCAAGCCTCTCTGATGTGGTTTCATTGCTTTGTAACTCAAGAGCAAGCGAGGTGGAACAGAGATGATATTAACATGACATAACTCTAGCAAGATATCTCAGGGCCCATCCAATTCTGTAATGTCCAATGCTGTGATTTTTCTCCCGACACTCACTTGTTAGCCCAGTCCATACTTTTTGCCAGAGTCCTGGAACTGATAAAGATAGAGACTTCAGTCCAAAAGCATTCTTACTCTTCCACTCATCTCTGCCATTTTTTATTTTGTTGCAATGCACATTTTGCACTAAAGAGTAAATTTCAGGATAAAATGATAAGACATAGTCCTATCCTAGCTAAAAGTTAGTTACAGACATTAATTTCCACAAATATTGAGACTACTCGCAGTGCAAGCTTTACGAATCCTGTAGCATAGGAAAACAAAAATGAAAGTATCAGCAATGAAGCACAGATGCATCTTTTCAGAGTACTCCTGTTGTGAGCATCCCTAGGCAGCCTGCACTCTGCCAAGACAGAAGACATGATAGATTGGTCAATAATGGCTTCATAAGACTGTCAGTCCTTTAACTGCATGTTTTATTGTCATAAAGGCTCAGCTATATATATAAATATTATATATAAATAGCAATCAAACTCTTAAGAACTAATTTAGCCATGTAGACACAGATGCCTGGGTAATACAAGAGTATATAGCTGTGTCTGGATTAAGATTAAAAAAAGATGATAATGGTACTGGATATCATCAGAAGATCAGGAGAGCTCTCCCCTACGACCTTCCTAAAGATCGGAGGAATTTTATGTTGCCACAGAGGGATATTTCATGTTACACTGTAGTTATGAAACCCAAGCACTGGACTCTCACAACTATTTAATGCCAACAGGAGTCTGATTATCAGGTTGTTATTTTTCTTTGCACAGCTGCTGTTCTCTACGTTTTATACGTTCATCCGTGAAGCACTGTACAGGACTCCCAGGACAACTTTTCCAGAACTGGATTGTAAGCTTGTTTGCTGCTTCATGACACCTGCTATGTGGCCATTTAGCTCCCCCAGTTTCCCTTCAGCTATTTTCAAGCTTCAGTTTGCTTTTGGTCTGATTCAAAGCCTGACTTAAAATGCTAACCCTGGTAGCTCAGTTGCCTTTTAATAGATGGTTGTTCATGTCTTAAATCACCCATGTTACTGAAGTACATCATGTCAGCTCCAGCACAGCTGACAGATAAGGCACAGAGATATGGCAGGCCACCCCGGGCCACAGCTTTAGAGTGTGTCTGGAAAATATGGTATTTCTGACACTCTTTTAAAAAGGAAAAGAAATATGTGAAAAATAAGGGATTTTTGACACCCTTTAAAAATAAATAAAAAGGCAGTGAAATATCTGAACTGCCTCAAACATGGCTCTGAAGACTACAAGGTAATGAAACATAGGATGTCTCCCAGCAAAGTCGACTCAACAATGTGTCAGATGGGCTGGCGAAAATATGATATATCAAGCTACTTTTTTTGCTTTTTCATATTTACTCTTTTTAAAAAGAAGCCATCACAGAGCATGCAATAAATATTTTTGACCAGGTATTCCTAACAAAAGCCACTGAATTGTGAGCTCAACTTTACTGCCTACAGCAAACCGTGTCAGACAAGAGTGATGTACGTAACACTCTCCTGTGCCTAGAAAACCCCCAAATCTGAAACATTTACCAAAAACCCAACCACTATAAACCAAGCTATAAACTCTTAATTTACCATTTTATCTTATTTTTCTGAGAGACACGACTGAGAAAGAAAAAAGTAATCCTGACTGGATTCACAGATGAGGTGACAATTATGTCCCTTCTACACTAAATCTTTAGGGAAGAAATGCACACTTCCACTTCAGCCCCAAAGGGCTGGTGTGTGGTTATACTGCAGTTACAACAGAAGCTGGAGCAGCGAGTGTTACCAACCCTGACACAACACACAGAGTCTCACGGGCCAAGGATGCGGCTGTACCCCACGCTCCTCCTTTGTTCTGCCCAAACGTCCCCACCAGCTCTGCTGGAAAGGCAATGGGTGCCAGATGAAGAAAGCTCTCATGTTTCCACCTCTACACATATTCTACCAATACGTAACCAACTCAACTTCCATTTCAGAACCAGCCCCAGGTGAGTTTCTCTCATCCTCTGCCTGTTTAATAAGCCTGACCTCCTGAGTTCTTTCCTGGTGCAAAGAATATAATTAATAAGCCACTCGATCCACCATATTGACCTGCATTATTTTAAATTAAAGTTAATGGTAGCAATGAAAAAAGGATTATAAGGTTAAAATATACGTACTCCATATCTTTGCACAGTTTCTTTTTAGTCATATAGACAAAATTTACATGAAAATATAGCTTTGCCACAGCCAGATCATCGCTAGCTACCTGCATCATCTGAAGGTCAAATACTTTCTCCTTTGCAAAATTTTTGAGACCTGATACCAACATATCTCCAAAGGCAGGCAACAGTGTCATCATCCTCTATACAGCTACCAATTCAATCATATCTCTAATTGTTTAAAATTCGTATTTATTTTTTCCCTTGTGACACTCTCAGAAGTAGGAAGAAGATTTTATCAGGTAGGAACGTTTTTTTACATGCACAAAAGCAATGCATATCACCCATAACTTAGTCCTCAGCTTACAGAATTACCCAAACTATTCAGCATGGATAAGACTGGACATGGCACACATAAATGACGAGTACAAGACAAAAATAAAAGTAAAATTGACAAGCAACAAATACGTGATGTATTTCTTCTCCGTTAGGAGCACTGATATAACAGACAACATGCTTTGGAGTAATGCATACATTGAACTGTTGCAGAATAAATATCTTCTTGTGTACAAATTATACTTCATAAATCCACTGTATGAGTAACGAACGTAACAGGCCATCACAGGGCAATTGCAGAAGCTGCTGAAAATCTCTCAGGCTTGACATAGCCCAGCGCAAATGCCTTCCCAGACAGAGACCTACACCTTTGCCAGTCAGGAATCCCAAATGCTAAGAGCGGCATGTCAGATGATCACTTCACCCCCAATGACCACTGGAAAACTGACAGCCTCTAAATTACTGCCTGAAAAGCATATCACGTGCCATCTGATGAAAGAATGAGAAGGGAAGGAAAAAACCCTACAGATAGTGTAACATCATCCATTCCTCTGAGGGGATGGCATGTTTCAGTCTTCTGTTTCTTTAACCCAAGGAACCAAATGAAAAATATATGACGACAAACAACCTGCAAAGAGTTCCACATCTATTACACAACTGAAATCGTAAGAAATGAGCTTGTTGAAATAACAAATGAGCTTGCAATTGCTTTGCTTCGCATAACTCCCATATGTTTTTAGGTATGTTTTGAAAGACAACTTTTTTAGATTAATAAACACCATGTGATACACTTCTTTTTTGTCCACTGAGGACTGGGCCCAATCACAGCTAAAAGCTTTTGCCACTTAGAATACGAATGGAGAACATCATGGCACAAATGCAAAAAAAATGTGTTTATGGTTATGAGAATATGCAAATATGCTACCTGGTCTCCATAATGTCCTTGCCATGCTCATAGAATATTTGAATTTCTCACATGTCAGAGTTTTACAGAGTAGAGGGCAACTCGGGGAAGGAAGCTGGAGCATCCTCCATGGGGAAGGCAGTGATATTCCGTACCTACTCTCCCTGACTCAAAGGTTTGGTTGCCTGTTTCACATTATAGGTCATTATTACATGTTCACAAGTTGAGCCTTGATGTTTGGGTGTTGGAAAGGGACTTCTCATAAACAAAATAAGAGCTTATTCATAGTGGTTCCCCTTACTTGTGGGGAATGTGAATTTTTTATCGTATAAGAAGGATTTGCATTTTGCTTTCCACAGTGCATGAGCCAAACTGGAGCTGAATGGGCTGGAAGTGGAAACTCCTTCAAAAATTGCTTCTGATGACACTTCAGTCAGAAATTAGCGCTGGTGTAAAGGTGACCCATTTCAAAGCAGCGTTTGCAAATGTGTGGACGCTTTCTCTTCTTGAATTTAGTGCCCACACACCTCTAAGAGCTTTGGCTCATAAAGATGTTTCTTTGTCAATTTTTCCCTGTATTGGCAAACACACTAGAAGAGTTAAATCAAAGGTACTGGACTGCCTCAGCAGAGTCACTGAAGGGAAAGAAAACCTCAATTATTGGTCAACTCAGTTCTCACTAAACCCATTTCTCACCACTATCTGGAAGTCTACAACATGGGTGATCTCCAAGTAATTTCTTCATGGACTGCAAAACTCATCACCATAAACACCAATGCCATTTGAGCACAGAGGTTACAGACTTCCCAGAGTCCAGAGAGTCCCTGCTCTGCTCAGGGTGTGGGTTGTCTAAACACCAAGGCAAAATCCTGCACTTAAGCCTGTTTAAACTCTGATTTAGGAGAAAAAGTGAGACCTTTAATGCTCAAATCTGTTAAGGCTGTCACCTTGCATGACCACTAATTCCAATGACAGTGAATAAAACCAAGCAGTGTAAAACAATCTCATTTCTGGGACTACAGACTTCCCTAGAGGTTTAAGAACATTTAAATATTAATTATCAAATAAGGAAATCATACTGACAGAGGCTTTGCTGAGAAGAGTCTCCAGGTGTGTCTTTTCTAAGACATTTATTTTATTTCTACGGCTGCTTACAGTCAGCATCACCATTTTAAAAGAGACAGTGGTTTCTGTGAAGTATTTAGCAGTGTAACCATCTCTAATACTTCAACAGAAACCCCTAATGTAAGCGTGAAAAGCAAAGTTAATAAAAGTGAAACAGCCATAATGGAGGTAATGGGTGTGAGGGATGGAGACATTTGTTTAACATCCACACTGAGTTTATTCA
>NW_009734961.1:0-8656 GCF_000703405.1 Apaloderma vittatum | reverse complement strand
ACTCTTTCCTTATTAAATGCCACCATGGATGTCTGGTCCAAGGTGTGTGATCCAGTTGCAGAACTGCATTTTAGCCTGCGTGTGCATCATACAGCATGCAAGCCTGCACAGATACTCCTGTGGTTTTGTTTTTGTCATTACTGCATTTCATTGCATGGGTGTAACAGTTTGCATTAGTTTTTTTAAAAAATAATAATCTGAAAATGGTCTTCATATGCTGCATGCAATACGTGAGCAAACACTAAATGAGGGTTAGGGAATACACTGCTTGGCCTGCGATGCAGCATGGTCTGGGATGCAGATCACACCCTTAAAAAAAAAAAAAAAGTCTTCAATGTAGAAAAGCATTGATTATGAAACAGATCAGAGAGGGGAAAAAAGCTATATGAATGGAGAAAGAAGTCTTAGTATCTCTCATGCATTTGTTTTTATTTAAATTTTTATGATCTTCAAAAAACATATTTTGAAATAGTATGTCTTTATTTTACTGCCAAGTCATCAGTATCTGGCGTAACAGAGCAAAAATAAGAGCAGATGATATCAGATATGTTGTACTTCATAGAAACTGGAAAATACAAAGACTGAATTCTACATTAGAATAATTTTACATGCTATATTTGTAGCATATGTAATGCCTTTAATTCCAAATGATGCAAGTATTTTGCTTTATGACCATTAAATAAAATATTGCTCTACAAATCTACCAAACTGCTTAAAAAACTCCGAGCTCTTCCTTAGAGCCTCTTCTGTACTCATCATCAAGCATTACTTGTACATTGGAGCACATGTATGAATTTTTCAGCTATGACAACCAGCGATAAAAGAAGTGGCTAAAGGAAATAATGACCACATCCAAACCCACTTATTAGAAAAAAGAACGACTGGAATGAAAACTCTGGGAACAAGTGGAACAACATCAAAATTATATAACTTATCTCTAGCATTTCTCTAAAACCCTAAAAGCAGCAATTTGAGCCACAGTAAACACATAAAGAAATAAGCAATCTGTTTGTTTATGTACAGACCAAAAAAATTATTAATAACTAAATGTCTCATCTCTGTGGCAGATCTAAATGCAGAAAGCTCTGAGAAAAATCATATCCCTAAAACATACCACTGAAAAGGCTTTTTCAAATCTATTGAGATCTGTGGAGACCACTTTTTCTTTTATAGTAATTTTTTTTTTCAACGTTAAAGAAGTGAATGAAAGGAAGGCTACCTGAGATTACAGAAGGAGAAGGAGGTGGTGTAGAGGGACTCCCCACAGGAAAACAACTAGTTATGGAAAAGAGTGAACTCTCAGGTGCTCAGTGAGCACAGGAACAAACCGGAGACTATAATTTTAAGGCTGATCCCATATACCAATTTTTATTTTATACAGGAAACACCAACTATTTCTAAAAACATTAACAATTGGGCACCTGATCCTGCACTGGTGGGACTTTGCCATGACAGATCTGGAAGTGTTTTACAGATCTCAATGTGCAAATACTAACAAATATTAAAAATGGGTTGTTTTTTTTTTTTAAGTAGGGAAATAAGGAGGAAAGAGAAGGTTAAGAGACTCATTAAATTTCACATGATAAATAAATGGCCAAACAGAACAAAGGGACAAGGAAGAACCTATCTGTAACCAAGGCTGATGCCTTGGTTCAGTGGCAATTATCACTTGGTATATTGGATATAAACAGAAGTTAAATGATACAGAGCAGAAAAAGGGAGCGTCCCTGAACAAGTAGCAAACTATTTGATGTACAAAAAGCACTACCGAAAATTAGCATGTCCTCCTAACTACTTAATTCTTTAAAAATTTGCTACCAGTTCTTAAAAGAGTTCGCAAATGACAAATTGGAATTTGCATTTCAGTTCAGTTGTTTCAGAGATTTGCCACTCCTTCTCCTTTTCTGTGCCTTCACAAAGCTGGAAGTCACAAGTATTCTGAATGAAATACCTTTGGATCTCATCGCCAGAATCAAAGGAAAACAAATGTCTGGGGGAAAAGGTTATTGTGGAAATCAGGTCTGTTGAAAGGAGCTGACATATTGCACAGCGATGCAGCTTGATTGGTTGTAGCTGTCATTTTATTATATCATATAAAGAAATATAAAACTGTAACTTAGCTTTGGCAGTCAAAACAAGTCTTCTTAAAAATAAATAGTCTTGAAAACCATTTGGCCAATTTATATAGCAATTAGGTAAGACTCTTACTCACTGCACACTTCTTATTTCACAAGTAAATACGAGATAGAATAACTTGGCTGAAGACTGATAACTAACTTCTGAAAGCTGAAGTATCAGAACACTATCCTTTCTCCATGCTCAAAAACGGCTTAGCTTTAATGACTGCACTAGTTTTATTTCATAACATCTCTGCATGGACATTCTTGATGTATTTTTACAATTTTTCCCTTCAGAGAGATCACCATTAATTTAAGGAAGCTGAGAAACAGTTCAGATGGATGGTTCGGTTACTCTCCAGTGACATCCACACAGTTTATTACATAAGTAGTTTACTGCAGTGAAGTCATTATGTTGAGTCCAGCTACAGAATGGTTTCTATTTGTTAGACCCCTCAACTACTGTTTAACCACTTTCCTCCAATAGCGCACCTTTACTTTTATCGTTTGTTTTCAGCTGATATTTCTTTTAGTTGAAATTTCTTTCATTTTTTTTTTTATTTTTAGCTAATAGACTGTAGATTATTACATAAGTGATTTATTACAGGAACCTTACTGTATAAGGGGCAAAATTTGTTTAAAATAAATCCAACAGCTACAGTAATCCCTTAGGGCAAAATGTACTTCTACTTAATTTCTCTACTGTGTATTACACACCATATAATTGCTTAAAACAGAAGCTACACATAAAAATTTTGCTTGGCACCAAATACCTGGCTTCAGAGAGTACACTCAAGTTACATGCTGTGTTTTGCTACAAATCCATTGCACCACCTAAAGTAATTCAAGGAGATCACTAATAGAAATATTTTGAACTACCTGAAATAAATCAGCAAGTAAGTAAACCACAGTGTTTTGCTAAAGGTTATATTAAAATAAGTCACAGCGTTGCTGAAGGATATTTCATATGTGCATGGCTTTAGCATTCCTCATGCCCTTTTTCCAATGCACTAAATAAAATCATGAGACAAACTTTAGAGATGGAAAATATCTGTTAGATCATTTAGACCATCCCAATGCCAGTTCAGGATTGTTTCCTTTATTTTCTAGTGTTTTGTCAAACCTACTTTTAAATATGCTGTATGTTCCAAGTAATGAGATTTCCACTACTTTCCCCTGGGAAATACATTTATATAACAACTTTCTTCCCCAAGGATCCCAAAGTGTTTTATAAAAATATACATACAAATCACTTCCCCACCGGAGTACAATCACTTATGAAGTATAGGGTGGCAGCCTGGAGGGAAATGACATATAGTACTCTGCAAATTTATAGCAGGAGGGAAATTCTTGCCCAAGGACAGAGGGGCAAACCCCTAATCTTGTGACAAATGCCAGGAACTCATAAATGTCCACAGACGGCAAAGAGAAGCATGGTTTCAACCTAAACATGCAGAAATGAGCTTGAGGACCTTAAAAGAGAAAGGCCATTTTGGACAGAATTGGCCCTCATGGCCCCAAAGACCTAGTGTGACTTAACAAAGTGAATACGTTCTCCTAGTGGGAATAGCAGAGCATGGACTATATTTCTGAAACAGCAACAGACTTGCGGACTGTGCTCTGGATTGTTCCATCCAACCATATACTGATGCTGGTGTTTGACACAATCTGCCTGTACATCCGTGGCTGCTCCCAGCCAGTCCAAATCCACTTGCTGCTCTTCCCTCTCATAGCCCAGATACATCATTTATGCCATGCTTATTGTTGGCAAAGCAGAGCCCATCCATAAATACACTTGGGACTAGCTTCTTGCCGTGGGCAGCCAGGGTAGGACAGGAGAACAGGAATCCACTGGGAAAGGATGATGGCTTGGTGCTGGGAGATTGCTGTATTGGGACCTGGAGTGCCATTGTATGTTAAAACATCAGAGAAGTTTAAGGGCTAAGAAGCAAACAATGCCAGAAACTACATCATATTTGGAAGGTTAAAAGTTTCCAAGTTCAAACCCCTTGAGTTCAGGGATTTTCAGTGCAGATGGTTTGTAGGCAGGGGTTGAGGGGAATGGGAGGATCAAACCTCATTATAAGCTTTGTTTTATCAACCTTTGCTCATCTTAGGGGAGGAATGAGAGGAAAAAGAACAGTCTGTGCTCTGAATTTCCCTTCTGTTCCGTTTGGGCATTAGCATTATTTTGAGTTCTACAGTCTCCTTGCTCATTGCCAGGAACTAGTCTTACATACGGGACTTCAGTAATATGTACCAGTGCCTCTTCCTCTCTGCTAGCGAGGCCAGACCTAGCTTCTTCTGTCCTCTCCACCTGGAAGTACACAGAGTACTGATAACACTGAACTAATCTATTCTGAAATAAACTATTTTAGACAGAGAGATGTGGATCACAACTACTAAGTATATTTATCTAAAAAAAGGATCATTGTCTGCATTCTCCCAGTGGGACACTGTATCTGGCTATTAACTCTTAATGAAGAAACTAACACTGCAAAGTCTTCTGCCTTGCTCCATGCATGTTATTAACCTGTAAAAGCTGGCCTGTCTGCTGTGCATAAACAGTCCCATTCACCCAGGCTGCAGTATGACGTGTCAAGGCTAACCAAGGCACAGCAAACATACCCTCTTCTTCCATAACCAGAGATGGACGTGTCATTCCTCCTTCTTCACTGATGAGCATGTTACTTTTACTTAAAATGCAGAAATGAGATCTTATCCTAGAAAGAGAATTTAACAGCACCGCGTTAATGCTCCCTCGTTAACGAATCACTGTCGCCATTTGACTCTCCATTGTGCCTGCAGTTGTACAGGCAGTGACAAGCCATTTGATTCAGTGCTACTGCAAGTCTTTGTGCAGAGGTGAGTCTTTGATCCTCCCCGGTGTTGAAGGAACACAGATGTGATTTCTGAGGCTTTTGCATAAGTTTCAAGGTTGTGAGATTATGGATACATAGTACAGTTCCTAAATGTCTGCATTTGTTGCCAAGATGGCATTGATAACGGGTGTATTAGCAATGCAAAGATGGAGAGATGAGCCATTTTCCTGGGGATTAGCTCAGCTCTTCCAAAGGCTGCTCTAAACAATGAGCTGATACTGTCAGATGAAAATGAGCATGGAGCATTACTGAAAAGCAAAACATATCCCTGTCCTCTCCAAAAGTCAGGTATCAGAACCTGGTCCTACACTCACACACATTTTGCACGTTCACAGCTTAGTCCCCAAGGACAAAGCTTCACACACACAAAACCAGATGTGATGGTCACGGGGGCTGATTCTGGATGGGAACAACACAAGGCAAGGTCCTGACCATTGTAAGCACGGCACAACTCAGTTATAAAAACAATATCCAGGCAGGCATATGGCTGCAGGAAAAGGTATAGGGCTTCAGTGGTTTTGCATGACCCAAAATGAGCAGTAATACATTCAAGGTGCTATTCAGTTGTAAACTATGGCTGCTCTGCTTGGGGGTTAGTAAGTCTCCAACGCGACAGAGCCAAGTAACATTACTTTCCATGGGTGGAGTCATACAAATGCCCACACCCTCCAAATTTATTTATTTACATAGTTTTGGTTCCAAAGATCATCCATTGCATGTTTGCTGTGAAGCTGCCCAGGCCAGACAAGCAGATGTTATATTGACTTTGGAGCCTGACAGTCCATTCTCCAGCCATTTCTGACAGCTAAATAATCAGTCAGCACCAAAGCAGAATATTTAACTTAAGGGTTGCCAGAAATCAGATAACCACACCTTTTTTCTTAAGAAGTGTAAAGGTTTGGAAACCAAGAGAAATATCACCAGCAGTGGATGCTATGCACGATGTCTCCTTCTACATGCCATGAACATCACGTGAGCCCATCGCAGTTATTTATGTCATTAAATTAAACAGAAGTGATGGAAGTATGCTGTGGAGGATTCTAAGATATACAAAGAAATTAGGGTTCCAGCTGTACACATTCATATCCCATACTGTCTCAATGAATATCGTATTTAAAAAAATAAATTTCCTGGCAATTATATTAACTGAAAGTAAAAAATAATGACTCTTAGCTAAAATAAGAAGACTCAAAATTTACCAGTCAATGAAACAAAAAACCCAACTTGTCCAAAAAGATGAAAATGTCTCTTCTAATGCTTAATTTAACAGGGATTAAATCTGCTTCTACAAATAGGAATATTTTTTAGACAAAATGCTAAACGTGTAAATGGAAATTAGCTCATTCCAACTGGAGAACACATGGTGAGAGCACAGAAAAGATGATTCACTTTTCAATCAACTTGCATCTCACCAATAGTAGGCTGAGGGATGCTGAGCTGTTCATCCAGCAATAGGTCACATTTATCTCTTTAGGAATTTCACAGCAGATGACTGCATAGAGGAGCTGGAGAGAGGTGGGAAATATTTCCTACTTCGTCAGTATTTATCAGACAAGATCGCTGCTTTATACATTTTTGAACCCACATGGCCTTCCAAGGTACTTGTAGGTGAACAGCAAACTTCATGCCAGTGCCTGCCAAATTAAACTGCAACTCCTTGCAAGCCTCTGTGAATAGCTGCTGTGAAGTGTGGTGCTTATAAACACCTTTCTGCAATTCAGAGAGATCTCTTTAATAAATTAACAAAGCTGTCACAGAAGTATAAAAGGGAAATCATTTTTTAAAATAGAACCATTTAAGATCACACAATTTCAGAAGCCTTTTGCAACATTTTATAATTCCTCTAGGCCACTGCAGGTCTCCTTTACACTTGTGACGATGCCCCTTTCAATTTGCATTTAAAAGACAGTAAATTGCAGGGTTCATAAACATTTTTATAGTGATTTATTGAAGACTAGAATGTCACTCCTGTTCTTCACACTTTAGCAGTCCTGGGAATCGGCTGCAGGGCTGTATGTGTAATCTTGCTTTACCCATAAACTATACAAGAGCGAGCCAATTCTGAAACCTATTATTTATTTATTTTACTTGCTTAAAAGACATTTGTGGCACTATTTTACATCTATATTTATCTTTCAGTTATAAGATGACCCATTTTATTCAGCCTTCAAGTTATAACCAGGTTTCCACAATTTACAAAGTACTTGGTTTGCAAATTAGAACTGTTCAGAGACAGGATTGCATTATGCCGACGAACAAAGGATTCTTTCTCTTCTCTTTTTAATAACACACACAAAATCCACAGACTATTGGATTTATTATCACCACTAGATAACTTGACTATACAGAAATGTACTGAGCTTTTTTGTTTGTTTTTTTTTAAAAAAAAAGGAACAAAACCAAAAAACCCGAAACCACAGAAATGCACTGTAAAACTTTAGCTAGAGAATATTCTAAAGCTTCTGCTTCTTGAAAGACAAAAACAGGGTAAATGCGCGTGGCAATTGGGCCTCTGATACTCCTATCCTCCTTCGCAGGCAGCAAAGTCACAAAAGAAGGTAAACAGTGCCAAGAAGTGTTGTTTTATAAGGGCACTGTGATCTTTCCTGCATCCCAGTGGAGCTTTACCAGGGGGAATCTAGAAACCTCCCTGCTAAAAAAAAAAAAAAAGGAGGGGGAAAAAAAAAAAAAGTCTGCACCTCATTTGCCCTTCCAGTGACCAGGAGGGAGTATTTCTTTCTACTTTTTTTCACATTACAATAATGGCTTCACAGCTCTTGAAAAGAGCGCTAGTGCAACAGCAAATGGTGCATGACACTCTGAAGCCCTGGTCTTTGTCGCAACAGCTCCGCTCCAAAGAAAGTCCTTCCTTGCCTTCTTTTCCTTGCCATTAACTGTGATGAAATGAGTTTTTCCCCCTTTTGATTCCACCCCCCGCTGTCTATTACAGTCTGACCTGATTGCACTTATGCACAGATTATTTCATAGAGACATCCTTTTATTCAGGTTTGCGAGTTCATGCCTGCAAGGTTATCTGTTCACAAAGCAACGCCTCATTCCTCGTATTCATTTTTTTTGAAATCTGATCTCATTGATAAGAACAAGACCATTCGCATTGCATTTGTCAGATAAGTAGCTCCATGCCAGAGTAATAATTTTTTGTGACTATTGTCAGGGCTCCAGTTAAAATACATCAACCGATAAAAATGCAAGTATTGTAAAAATAACCTTGCATCAAAAGTGTTGGCCCTCCGTTTTTTCCAAGGCACATGATGTCCTTTCCCTTAATAAGGATTTATTATAGGCAGAGCATCTTCGCTTTTCCACAAGAATTATTTTTAAGAATTACTTTAAAATATTCTTAATTCCAGTGCTGCCATCGGTAGCACTGAACTTGAAAGGAAATAAGTAGATGATCAACGTTGCACTGATTGGTCGAATTGGGTTTTGATTAATTTTAGTCAAACGATTTACTCTATTCTGATGTGCGACCCTTCCCAACAATCATAAACAGAAGAATCACGTCACCAGAATGCTCTGAGCAGCAGCGTGAGGAGGCAACGGTTAGAGCTGCAGTTTAGCATATGTGATCCAACATTAATGAGACTTTAAGATCACCAGGAAGCTGATTATCTCCAAGTTTGTTTGGGAGAGAAA
>NW_009734960.1:326-1256 GCF_000703405.1 Apaloderma vittatum | reverse complement strand
CTCTCCCTCAGCCTTGAAGGCAGCCCAGCGTGCAGAGGAGATCGAAGGGGAGAGCTTCAGGAACCTGGAGGAGGCTTACAAGAAACTTCTGGAGCTGGCAGAGGACAGGGACATCATCCGCCTGCTGAAAGACTTAACTGAGAAGGAGGAGATGGAGTTCTCCTGCTTCAGCTACACCGCTGAGCTGAACCACGACATCCAGATGTTGCAGCAGAGGATCAAGGACTTCCAGGTCTGTTCAAGGCTCTTCGTGTCTCCTCTTTCTCAGCTGGGGTGGGTTTTTCCTCTCCCATGTGAGCCCGGCTGTCAGCCTGCCTCACGGGTGGCATTAGGGGAAAACCGAGGGGTAACCAAAACCGTAAATCCAACAGACAGAACCCTGCATCCTCAGAGCTAAAAGTGTCTCAATGCTGCCACCGTGTACCCAGCAAAAAACCTGCAGCCTCCGGGAGGGTCAGGAGCTGCCTGGGCTGTGCGTGATGCTGGCTGGAGTGACAAGCGCTGCTTTGTCCGTCGCCTGCCCTCCTGGCCTGGGGACAGTGGTCTCCAGAGGGGTCAAATGAGATGGCCCTGCTCCAAGGACACAGAGATGGTCCCCAGCCTCTGTTAAGCACATCTGGTAGGCACTCAGGCAGTAAGTACCCCTCTCCATGTGCTTGTGTTTACACAGACCGAAATTACGGCCCTCTCCAAAGACCAGGAGTACGAAGAGAGCAGCAGCCTTCATGTCCTGAAGGAGCTGGAGGCATTTTTTTTTAGGATTTCCTTCTGCAAGGGCAGCAAACCCCGTGTCTGTCCCAGCCCGTGTCCTAGGGAATCTGGTGTGGCCAACATCTGGAGAGATGTGGGGAGATAAGAGCTCCTGCATTGGTCTGGCAGCCCTGTCTTCCAGTGCATGATGAGAGGGTGGCTGGGGGGGTTCCGCCAGCC
>NW_009734960.1:0-239 GCF_000703405.1 Apaloderma vittatum | reverse complement strand
CTCCCCCAGCCTCTCCTGGGCCATCTCCAGTGTCCAGACTGGAACTGGCCAGCACTAGGGTTGGGGAGGAAAAGCAAGGGGCTGGTGTGACATGTAGCCAAACCTTTGCTGACAGCAAAAACTAATGGAAACCACTGAGGAAGCTGACCGGTATGAAGACAAATGCAAAGAGAGCAGCAAAATCCTGGGAGAGCTCAAATCGGACATTAAGGCCCTGTTGAAAGAATTGAACTGCAACA
>NW_009734959.1:0-509 GCF_000703405.1 Apaloderma vittatum | reverse complement strand
CTTGGATGCTTTGTAAGAAGACGCATCACACCGTGGCCCAACTACCTCGTCATGCCAGAGTCCAGGCTGCAAACACGGCTTCCCCAGTTAAGGGGAAATTTACAGAGAGGAAAACACAAACCTCTGCAGAACATGGATGGTCTTTCCATATCACAGCGTATCAAACTATGAAAACGCTGTCAGGACAAGGTCCTGTGTTCACAAGCAGCCTTGCTTTACTTCCTGGCTCTGCCAACCACCACAAAGGAACAGAAGGGACACAAGAAAACCAGGCAGCCACCTTGGATGCAGGAACAGCTTTAAAAGCAAGTGGGTCAACATGCACCCCACAGAGCCACCCAAAGGAAAACACCAAGCTTGTGTTGGTGAGCTGGCAGGGAGGCGCAGAGGGACCAAACACCATGGAAAGGGCAGCACCTCACGCTCACTTCAGCCTAGAACAGCCTGTCAGGACTGTCAGGAAATGGGGAACCCTCCTCACAAAGCACCCAGAAACTAGGACAAACAAG
>NW_009734958.1:7311-8328 GCF_000703405.1 Apaloderma vittatum | reverse complement strand
GGACCAGAGGGGTGATTTGGGACTAAAATCCCACTTTTTCTTCCCTTAGATCACAGCGCAGACCGGCTCCCAGCCTTCCCCAAGCCAAACTGGATCTCATCCGGTGATCTGTCAGGTGAGATGCTGCGTCCTCCCTGCACCGTCCCCAGGCTGTTCAAGACCGCGCACGGCCACCAAAACTGCCTAACCTGCCATAGAAAAGGTTTTATGTCTAATGGGATATTTGCCAGCAAATTGAAGCCACGAACACTATATATCTCTTTATTTGTAAAGGTGTTTGAAGTCCTCAGATTTACCCTTTGGCCACCTTAAATCTAGTTTCTAATCCCTGGCACAGTTAATCAAATCCACAGTGGCTTGAATTATGAGATGCCTGGGGGGGATTTATAGCTTGTATTGCTGATTGTACCTTGACTTTATTATATTGCAAATATCTAACTTATGGTCATGGTGGTGATTTACAGTCCTCAGGTAGGTGCTTAAGATAACTTTTAGCAACTCCAGATGTAATTAGAGGTGACTGATGGGGCTGTCGCCACCGATAAACATGTAATCTGTAAAATGTTAAGACAAGGAAAGAAGAGGCAGCATAGGTGGAAAGGGTGGGCCAGCCTTAAAAAAATAATAATATAATTGGGAGTATTGCTGAGAGAGGCTCCAGGATGCCTGGTCTGAGGTATCCCTGCCCACGAAAGGGTTTTGGGCTTGTTGGTCTCCAGAAAATACCAGGATTTAGATCTTTGTTCCTTCTTGCTCTCAGCTGAAGGATTTTAGTGTTTGAAATAGCCCTGGGGAGGGAGAAATGAAGCAATTGGGATACTCACAGAGCTGACACCTGCCTCTTTGGTTCCGGTCGTGGGGGGGTGGTCTTCGTGCCTGTGGCGCTTTCGGACCTGACCTGCAGTTTCTCCCCGTCTTGGAGGAGCAGTGAGTCCCGCGTGGGCACGTGCCCCTCGGCCAGCATGACGAGCGAGGTGGTGGAGAACGAGTTTGAGTTTTACTCCAAGGCAGAGAAGT
>NW_009734958.1:6986-7293 GCF_000703405.1 Apaloderma vittatum | reverse complement strand
CAGGAAGGTCCGGGAAGACGGTCCCCGCCGCGGTGGATGGCATGCTGGGGGGCTACGGCCACATCTCCAGCATCGATATCAACAGCTCCAGGAAGTTCCTGCAGAGGTTTCTGCGGGTAGGTGGCACAGTCTGTCCTGCTCCCAAAGCCCCCTCCTTCTCCCAGCACAGAGCTGGCTCTTCCCTCTGAGTTACTTCGTGGGATCCTCCTCTGCATGTGTGCTGGGAGAGCTCTGCCCCGCAGCGGGGTCCCCCATACACCAGCCCCATCCCACGTGGTTGCCCCATTTCTCCTCTGTGGGTACCTCG
>NW_009734958.1:6167-6615 GCF_000703405.1 Apaloderma vittatum | reverse complement strand
AGAGAGCAGCGTGAAGTCTGCATGGAGCATGGGTGGGGGATTGGGTGGGGGACCTGCCCCACCGAGGGGCACTCCGAGGGTGCTGTACTGTGGGGGCTGTTCCCTCAGAGGCCAGCGCAGAGGCCTGGGTTGGATGGAGTTGGATAGAGCCTGTGGGACACAAGTTGGACTCCCCCAGGCTAAAGCTTCCACCTGGCTCAAGTACTTGTCTCAAGATCAGAGAGATTCCCAACCACAGCCTCCTGGTCTCCTCTTCAGGTAACTCCGTGCTCTCTAACCTCTGCTTTGCCCCTCCAGGACATCTCACCGACAACCACCTCTCCGACTTCCTGAAGCGGTGTCGCGCCGGCCTGCGGCCTAACGGCATCGTGGTCATCAAGGACAACATGGCTCAGGAGGGCGTGATCATGGACGATGTGGACAGCAGCGTCTGCCGGGACCCGGGCGG
>NW_009734958.1:370-6067 GCF_000703405.1 Apaloderma vittatum | reverse complement strand
CCATGAGATGAGGGCGGCCAGCGGTGGGAGAAGGTCTCTCCAGGGCCATCTCAGAGCACGGGCCAGCACGCTGGTTCCTGCCGGGGCCGGGAGGGGTGAGGA
The DNA here is from genome assembly GCF_000703405.1 of Apaloderma vittatum. Taxonomy (NCBI): domain Eukaryota; kingdom Metazoa; phylum Chordata; class Aves; order Trogoniformes; family Trogonidae; genus Apaloderma; species Apaloderma vittatum. Next base: position 5,965 of record NW_009734958.1, on the reverse strand, counting down.
CCGTGCCTTCACTGTGGGGTGGCAGACAGCGGCGAGGGCGTCGTTGACTCCCTCGCTCCGGGGCTGGTGGCAAGGACGGGGCTTTGTCTTCCAAGTTGCTGCTGTTTGTGAAAAAGAGGCATTTGCCAAATACATTTTCCTGCTGTTGCACTTCTGCACGTGGGATTTGTCAGACAAGGCACATTGGCTCAGTGCCACCTTTGGAGGGCGGTATACAGGAGCAAAAGGGTCTCCCTTGCAGGAGAGTTGCTCCTGCCGACCGGCCACAGTCACATAGGGCTCCTGTTAGTGAATGGGGTCTCGGAGCACCTCTGAGGGTCTGGGCTCCCTTCCTTGCTTGGGTGTTTGACCAACCACTCTTCAACTTGGTGCTGCTCACAATGGGAGCAAACTCTGCCATTTCCCTTCAGCTATCGGGGAGGCAATACCAGGTTTTGGGGTTTAGGGGGGCCCTCTCTTTTAAACCCACGAGGTGTCACATGTGCAGCAGAAGAGGAGGAGGATGTAACACTGGGTTCCCCACATCCTCCTCCAGAGGTAGGGGTAACCCAGACAAAGCCCTGCAGCCCTGGGAGAGAGCTGGTGTCCTCTGGGCATTAACAAGAAACCACCTTGAGCTGCCTCCAACCCCCCCCAGCCCATTACCACAAGCTCACGGTGACCCCCAGCACCTCCCGCTGAAACGCTGCGACACTACAGCTGCTCCCCCAACACCCCAACCATCACCCGGCTTCAAACGCTCCCGTCGCCTCCGTGGCCACATCCTTTATCCAGACTGCGCCCTGCGTGCCAGGTGGTGCAGACCTCAGCTGCAGCACGTCTCAAGCTCACATACAAATTCCCCCCCCAAACTATCCCCACAGAGGCCTCTCCTTAACTCCATCTCTCCCGCAGGAGAAACAAGCCCCTTGTTATTATAAAAAAAGGCCTCATTTAATCACTCATTTCCCATTCCAGACACCAGGGGAGTATTTGATCACATTATTATTTTTTTAAACATCACTTCATCAAGATGCACAAGCTCCAGTTCCATAGGGTGGGAGAAGGTAAAACTCAGATGCTGCCAGGAGGGTAATGGTGGGCAGAAACAGCCTTTCTGCAGGCAACCTGCTGGTGGATCCCAGATCCACCTGCTATAAACTATGTACTTGAGCAGATTTTTTTTCCTTTTCTCATCCTCTTCTGCATCTGTCCCCTGCGACAAACAAAAAATGAAACAACAAAAGCACACGGCGCTCAGCTCTGCAGCCAGTTTTTGGCACATCACGAGGAAGCAGATGCCCAGAAGGGGAAGCCAGACAGCTGGGACATGGGACCTCCATGTGCAGCTCCCGAGTTTGCAGGTTCCAGTTGCGGCTTGGAAAGAAAACCCCGAGTCCTGCTGCGATTTCTTGTTCCTGGGAAGGAGACACTGGAGACCAAAGTCTGAGGAGCAGTCAGCAAGGGAGAACCAAAGAACAGGGAGGGAGGTACAAGGCACTCAGCAGTTACCTGCCTGTTCCTCCACAGCCACAGGGAATGCACCAAAGCTGAGAAACATCCATTTGTCTGTTTGTTTTGGAGCCCAGCACCGCCGAGATGTCCTTGGTGGACAGTCCTACATGCTGGGAGGACAGGGTGCTCCCAGCAGAAACTCCAAGGGTACAGAGCAACCGGCCACCGCTACCAGCTCCGCTTCCCCTCACTCCCACCCCACCCTGGTTTCAGAAGCCCAGCGGAGCGAGGAAGACATCCGCACCCACGTGGAGATGCCAGACCTGCCTCTGCCATGGCTGCTCCTACCAGGACCAGAGGCAGGAAACCAGGACACGAATGCCAGCGCTGTCCTGGCACAGGGAACACCTCCCAGCCCCAGTGACTCTGCTAAGGCACAGCTTCACCCACCATGGGACCAGCAGGACTGCAAAGAGAGGGGACAGGCTGTCGGTGCAGTCACCCCACCTCACCGGTCCTGCCCTCCAGGCCTTTTCTTAAAATATGCACAAACCAGCCCCTTGCTCAGTATCCAACTCCCTCATGTCTGGGGGCTTTCTTCGGAACACCTCCCAGCCCCAGTGACTCTGCTAAGGCACAGCTTCACCCACCATGGGACCAGCAGGACTGCAAAGAGAGGGGACAGGCTGTCGGTGCAGTCACCCCACCTCACCGGTCCTGCCCTCCAGGCCTTTTCTTAAAATATGCACAAACCAGCCCCTTGCTCAGTATCCAACTCCCTCATGTCTGGGGGCTTTCTTCCCCCCCAGGGAGCCTTGGGGCTCCGCCTGCGTCCCCACAGTGTGTCCCAGAGCAGTAAGGCCTCCACAGACGCACGTTTGGCATCATGCCCGAACACACACCCCGCTCCACCGCAGCGGGGAGGGGCACCGTGGGCAGCACTGGCCAAGCCGTAGGTGTGTAGACGGCATGTGGACAGTCCACCTCTTGTGCAGAAACCTGGCCCAGAGCAGAGATTTGGTAGCTGTAGGCAACACCACGATGGTGGAGCGGGGAAACGGAGAGACATTAGTCAGGCTCAAAGGTCCTCGTGCCCGGCAGCAGCGTGGTCAATGAGGAGGTACCACTTCAGCCTGTCTGGAAGAGGTAGAGCCTTGATTTTGACATCTACTGGCCACGGCTTAAGGCGCTGACGGATAAACACCCTGCAGAGATGTTTCAAGGCCTGTGGGGAGCGCTCCAGCTGCTTCAGAGAGCAGAAGAGAGTCCTGATCTTTTCCCCGTGGTACCTACAACTACTGGTGTTGACTTCAAAGTTGCTGGGCAGCTGGATGGCTTGTGAACTGGCCATCATGAGCTCCAGCAGAGTCTGACCCTTCTGGATGAGGTCTGTAGAGAAGCTATCATCTTCAGAGACACTGAGGTGCGAGCAGAGGCACTCAAAGACGATGTGGAAGCCTGACCAGCACGAGGGACCATGGAGGGAGCAGTTGTAGGCAGCACCTGACTCCAGCAAGAAACGCAGCAGTAGGAAGTGGAGTTTGAAGCTTTTGAAGCAGAGATGAGTGAGGGACTCGGGGGCTGGGCACTCACTGGGGTTAGCACCGTGGGCCAGCAGCAGCTGTGTGACACGAAAGCAGAAGTGATTGATCACCTGTGCCTCCTCAGTGCTGCTGCACGCCATTTCTCCCAGCAGGAAAATGATGTAGGTGAAGACAGTGTCACCATCTTTGGTGGTGGCCCTGACATCTGCACCTGGAGGAAACGACAGAGAATGTAACTGGCATTGTAGAAAATGAGGCCAGGACAGCACTATCACCGGCACTGTTGGGCTTCACTCTTAAAAGTGGGAACATAAAGAGTTGGGAGGTGCTGTACAAAAAATCAGCCAGCGCTAGGCCTGGAGAGGTTGTGTGTGGAGAGGGGAGAAGGTCGCCCTCACCTCCTTCCAACAGGAGACGGATGCTCTCAGTGTTGTGGATCTGGACTCCGTCACTGCTGGCCAGGGCGTGCAGCAGCGCTGTCTTTCCTACAACAGAGCAATCCATCCGTTACATGAAAATAGGGTGACGCACCAAAGGGCAGGAAGGAAAACCATCCACCCCATTAACCACGGCGAAACAACCCTTCTCCTTCTGGCAGACTTCCACTGTCCCTGTGATGGGGCTATGGGGACAGAGTCAGAGGCCACACATGCAGGGCTGGTGGTGGCCCCAGAGGGCACAGGTGCAACAGCAGAGTGAGCTTTAGAGCATGCAAGCACCACAGGGCTGTGAGGAAACAGCCCCATCGCGTCTCTGACAGCCTAGTGTCAGCCCTCTTCTGCACCCCACACAGCCAGCCCCCAAGGAGAAAACACAGAGCACCAGGGAGGTTCTGCAGTCTGCACCCAACTTCCAAACCAGTTTGTAACCAGAGAGCACTTGCTCTAGCCCACCCCTGAGGGCCGACTGCCGGGAGCACCCAGGCTGGGGGAGCCTGACAGGGTACACACACCGTTTTTGTCAGCTGCGTTGACATCAGCACCCAGCTGAAGCAGGCGCTGGAGGCACGGCAACCGCTCGGGCTCCTCGCTCGCCAGATCGAGGGGACTGCTCTCGTGGATCTGCACAGAGCAAGAGGGGAAAAGAAAAACCTCTAGTAAGTATTAAAGACTATTTGTGAGCACCTCTTGAGAGTCACTGCTGGGGCTTCATCATGGCCAATGTAAAAGTGTATTTCAACCCATCCCCAAAAAACAAAGTGAACCTTCCCCAATGCATCCACAGGGAGAGGTTTGCCTCCCTCAGCCTCTTCCCAACCATAGCTCCACAGCAGAAGGTTTGCTCTGCCAGAAGTGACCTCAACTTCTGCCACAGCATCGGAGCACTAGAGACAACAGGCACAGAAGATCACCAAGGGGATGCAACAGGCAGAGAAACCTGGGAGGTGGAGACTGTCCCTGCACACTGGTCCCTCATATCCAAAGCTCAAGGGGTCTCAGACTGGCCCTGCCCAGGAAGGCAAACCCATACCCGGTCTCTCCGGTTGATGTCAGCCCCGTGGTGCACCAGGAGCTCCACCATATCCGGCTGGTTGCGGAGCACCGCGATGTGCAGAGGGGTGTAGTAGGTGACTGGATCTGAGGACAAAAGCACAGAGTCAAAACTAAGGGCTTCCCCAAAACAGCCCTGGCACCTGCCTAAAGTGGAAGGGAGCAGCTGGGGAGGGCCCTGAGAACACAGGGCTGTCACAGACACACCAGGTCCTGCTTTTGCAATGGCTCCATCTCTGGCAAAAGCCTCCAAAGCTGCAGAGTGGCCCCCAAGCCTTGCCACCCCCCAGTCCATCCGCATAGCTGGGTCTGGACAAGCTGCCACAAGGCATATCCATGCTATCCCAGCAAGAAGTGGAGGGCTGAGCCGGCAGCACCCCTCTTTCTGCATCAGCCATCACCACCTCCCAGGGCAGCTTCTCACCAGCTGGTTCCCCTGGCCAGGCCCAGCCCCCTCCCACCAGCCTTACCTTCAAAGCTGAGGTCAGCTCCGAACTCCAGGAGGATTTCTGCAGCAGGAACGAGCCCCAGCTCAGTGACCTTCAACAGGGCATAGCTCACACCTTCCTGATAAAACGGGGAGTGGGTCTCCCTCTCCAAGACTCGTCTCACAGCTGAGAGCTGGCTCCTGTTACTGCCCAGACAGGCAGGGCTTAATACACAAAAAAACACCCAGTTACTCAGGTGAACAGCACACATCTCGAGGGTGTGCAAGGGACAAAACAGCAGCAGGGAAAAGTAAAAAAGCCTAGTCTTCCCTCTTGCCTTGCAACCCCTCCAGGTCTCTAACCTGTTGGCTGTGGGGTTACACAGCAGCATCAGGGGACAGCCAAACCCCAGTTTAGGTTTTATTGCCATGAGTCAGAGAGGGCTGTTCCTAGGGAGCACACGCAGTTTCTGTGCTCACTCTGCTCCACCCCTGTGCTCCCACAGAACAGCAGCAAGAGGAGGGTCCACGGGTCGAGCCGCTCACTGGGACTGGGCTTTGTTCCCTGCCAGTGCCCGTGTCTGACCTCGGCTGCATCCCTGAGCTCTAGCCATCACCCCCTAAAACACCAAGTGGGTGCAGAGCCCCAGAGCTCTGCCCACAGCCCCAGCCAGTTACCTGTCCAGGGCACTCTGCTGCT
>NW_009734958.1:0-290 GCF_000703405.1 Apaloderma vittatum | reverse complement strand
CTCTGCTCTGCGCACAGCCTCTCCAGGAGCCTCCAGCATGGCAGTGGTGTCTTCCACCTGCAGGGCTCCAGCGGGCAGACCCCAGCGCTGCCTGGCTTTCCAAAGGACTTTTCCCTCCTTTTAAAACAAGTAAGCCTTTCTAGCAGTTTTTCGTTTAGGAAAAAAAAAAGAAGGAAAAAACAATGCTGCACCCTCCCTCCGTCGTTAATTGCCTCTAAAAGGTGACGAAGACCAGCGCGGGGATCTCACCCCACACCCCACGGGGGCGGGTTCAAATTATCTCCGTCGGG
>NW_009734957.1:6983-12184 GCF_000703405.1 Apaloderma vittatum | reverse complement strand
CACTCTGCCCCAGGCTCCCTCTGGAGTCTTTACTGTCCAGCCTCTGCTCCCGAGTGAGGGCTGCATCTCCTGCATGGTACCCCCTGGCAAAAACAGTTTCTTACTCTAAAATAGGCAGGATTTTAGGGAATTTCCTTTAAGTAACTTTTGCCATGTTTTTCGTTGAGCTGGGTATCAGGGGTATTGCTCTTGTGGGGACGTTGCTCAAGAGAATCAGCTGAAATATCTTTTTGATCACAGTTTCTGTCTAGATAAAGATATATTTTTACCATGTATGAAACATGTTGTTAGGAAAATGTATCCCTGCTACTCCTGCTGTTTGCTTTTGGAGAAATGTAGAGCAAAAAGAATATGAGAAGAAAGAGGAGTTGTGGGACTCTTGAAAAAGGAAAGAGGTAAGGATTGAAAAAGCAAGCTGTTTTCTCAGGGCAGAATCAGCTTTAACCAGAAGTGCCCAGCAGCTGCAGAACTAGCCCATTTCAAAAGATGTTTTTTCCTACATGTCATCAGAGTTACTTATCTGACTTAAAATATTAGCATGTACTGTGTTCGGGGCCTTCTTGTGTACACAGTAAAACAAAGCATCTGTTCCCGAAAGCTCACAGTCTAGATATATAAAAGAAAGATTATAATTCCCATTTGATAAAAGGGAAGCTGAAGCATTAAGAAATCAAGGATTGAAATAAAGCATCATTGATGCTTCTCAACCCAGTATCTCAGCCACTAGGTTATCCTTCTTTCTTAAGTGTCAGATCTGGAGGGTATGATGAATTATAACAAACTTACACATCCAGCCTGAGCGCAGCAGTTGAGTGTGCATGTGTGGAGGCAGCACAGGGTCTGACCAGCCCAAAGGGTCAGGCTACAGGAAACAGAGATGGCAGCTGGGACAGGGAGGAGGGCAAGGACTGTTCCTGTCAGAATTACAGAATTACAGAGTCTAACAGAGACCCTGAATTTGCTTCTATGAAAAAGCCCATATCAAATTAACTTTATTTTTGATTCTTGGGTCAGGTAACGCTATGCCAAGCATTCAGCTGATAAGTATTATATTTCATATTTACTCCAGTACATGTACAGTAATCATGTTAGTGTGCTATACGATTAGTGTAGCCAATAATGAGTTACTGTTGAACTGCTCTATAAATCTAACAGGCTGTTAAACTAATTATAATCTTATAAATTTAGCTGAGCAATCAGTCTAAGCTAGCTAACGCAATGTGAAAAATATCAAGATTAAAAGCATGAAACATACTGTGGCTAGTATCTAATTAAGCAGGGAACAATATACTGAAGTGAAAACATGGATACTACAGGGAAATTTATTTTAGGAATATATTTCCTAAACGTTCAAGTTTGAGAAGGCACTATTTGACCATAGTCTGCTGAAGACAAAGATATTTGTCTTGGTTCAAATACGTACTGTATAATTATAATGTTACAATTTTAACTAGTTAGAGAAATAGAAGGAAAACTGTTTTGGTTCCTATTGCAAATATATTTCCTACATGCTATGCAAAGTTAAACCACTTCCTAGAAAAATATTGCTAATGCAAAGATTTAAGACTGTGTGGTGTGTAGTGTCTAGGCATAATTGTGTTGATACACTAGATGAGAAACAGATTTCTCTGTTCCAAACGCCAAAGTCAGAGCTTCAAACATTGTCTTCAAAGATATTTACTCGTGCCTAACTTTATCTTGGTTCTGGAGTTATAGACGTGATCAACCCATTCTTATTGTTAATCATCATACATACTACATGCAACTATCTAGTATATTCTTTTGCTGATTAAAACACATTTACTGAGAATATTGCTCCCTTGCTCCAAATACAACCATTTTGGAACACTGTAAAAGATAGTTGAATGGAATGGCTAAGGAGCTCTTGGGCCACCATAAAACCTACATTGCATAAAATCTGTTGTGTAAAGACAATTATGTAAAATTTACTTAGCTTCCAGTTCATGAAAACTTTGATACTAATTCTATGTGAAGACATCAGTGAAATTTCCCCACTGCCTTAAATGAAATTAAATTCTAACTGTTTAATCTCTTAGACTGCATCCCATGTCTATAAAATGGAAAATGCACAGCTAGTTCAAAGTGTTAGCAAGTGCAAAATTTTACTCACACTGCTGCAGTACGTCCAGATTTTTCTAAAGACCTGGCAGATATGTTTAGTCTGGACAAGGGATCTTTCAAACCAGGCGTAATGGTTTTGTTTATGTTTTCTTGTAACTTATTCCTAATAAGTTTAACTAGCACAGGACTACAGTATCATAGGTCATTTTGCTGGTATAGCCATTATAAAGAACCTCTAGCAAATGTAAAATAATTACATATGAATATACTTTTTAAAAAATATATTTTTCAGGTGATTCTGTAAGGAATCATTTCTCCTGAAACCGGCCAAAAAAAACCCCTATGGTAGTAGATGGATCTTGTTCTCAGGATCAGCCTAGATTAGGTTGTGGAATCTTGGAATCAATATGGGGCAAATGCAGCTTTTGAGATCAGAAACAGGTAAAAAAGAAAATAGCTTGAGCTTTTTTTGTATATTCTGCTATAGAGACATTGCGATGAATCACAACGGGCTCACAGGGTTTTTGTAAGCATGTGAATCTTTCCAAACTTTTGTCTGCAGAGCACTTTCATTTTTTCCTACAGTATTTTTGCCAATAAATGGCAATTAAGTAACATCTACTGGATCTTTCTGACACAGCAGGGACACTAGGAGACTTAATGTAGTCTTTACCCACCAGAAGACAAGCTTTGCTTCCTATTAAATCCAGATTTTTTATTCTTTATTAGATGTCCTACCAAAACTTGATATTCCACTAGTGTTAAATAAAAACAGATTTATTTTTTTTTACGAAATATAACCTGTATTTTTATGAGTGTGTGTGTATGCAGATGTTCAATAATGTTAATGACTGGAATATAAATCCATGAGTACACACCTAATAAGGGTTGAGAAACTGCTGATAACACCTTACGTGCCCAGTGTGAACCATACAGCACCATGCCTCAACCTCAACCAGTGATCATTTTCCAGACAACAAGAGGCAGCCTGCAAAATGGTCTCTCTCCCTTCTGAAGTAATGGTCTCACAAACAATCCTATGCACATGACCAAACCATCAAGGCAAAATAAAAAGAAATACCTTAGTATGAATAATAAAAGATAACAAATTCATATGAAACACATGATGGCAGTCATGCACAAAATAGTTCACTTCTACAGGACTAGGCAGTCAGCATTTTCTTCAGGATAGTAGATTGGCTCTTTGTTTTTAGAAAGGTTGAGAAGTATTCTAAACCTATCAGAAGAGATGTTGTAGTGATAAGCACTTTATCGGTTGACTAGTCCATGTAATAGCTGTTTATTAAGGCATACATTAAACATTTTATAACCTTTGACAAATTATTTCTAAGTGTTAATGAATGAAACCCATCTTTTTTGTTAACATCCTGTAAGCATTATTAATCTGTTCTAAATATCGTGAAAGATGGATACCCCCAACAGTCTCATTTAGCGTTTTTGGCAAGTAGGAATAAGTAGGAGTGAATAAGCAAGGTTACATATGAAACATTGATTAGAAGGAAATGATTACTATGTGAGTTTGGTCATTCTACTGAAATATTAAGGGAAGGTGATAAGAATAGAATGTTCTGGAGACTGCCAGTTTCCTTTCCCATGCATTGTACTAGTAGTGTTGCTATGTTAATGCTTTCAGTCACTGAAAGAAAAAAGGAAAAGGCCATTGGTGAATAGGCAGGGAAATGTCAAGCTTTACACAAGATGCAGATGTTCTTCATTATGCAGGGTGCAAAAACTCTGAGAAAGGAGGTCATTAGTAGAGCTGTGTGAATAATGAGTTGTCTTATTTTGTGGTCAAACAAAAAAAAACCAGGAGGATAAGAATTATCAACTAAGCAGAAAATGTTGAGGGGATTATATTTAATTTAATTGTATTGTATTGTATTGTATTGTATTGTATTTTATTTTATTTTATTTTATTGAAGAAAAAAGAGAGCTCTGATGCAGGGAAGGGGGCTAGGGAGAAAGGAACCAAACAAGTGAAAAGCTGATCCCTGATCAGCTTTGCCTGGTAGCAATTGTACAAGCTATCCTCTTCAAAACAGCTGATTCAAACAGATACTTCTCAGGGTGGAACGAATAGGGTATGTCTACAGAGTCAAATCCTCTAAGTGACATGTCCTGAGACAGCTAGACTTGAGTTTCCCTTTCGGAAGCGATGTAGTCACTAAGCATGGAGCTGAGAGGCTCTGCTGACAATAACTGTCTGTCTCAGATGCAGTAGGTGCACTTTTTGTCTTTAAACTCAATCCTGAGAAAGCAAGAGCACACCAATTGCCAAAATCTGTGACTGTTTCACAAGTCTTCCTTAGCCGCTAGGTCAACCAGGTAGTATTAAAAGTTGACTTTAATTCTATTTTTTTTCTCATGATACAGTAAACTTTGCCAGAAATACCTTAGTAAGGTAAGAAATTCTGCTTCTCTAACTTGTGCTTCTTCCCACCTTCTTGCTTGGCAGCAGTATGTATACTGCATAGGCATCTCTGCTCCCCCTCTGGTGTTAGGAATTGAGATGGGTCCTCACATTCTTCTGTAAGATCAAGATAGGATTGACTTTTACTGAGGAAAAAGCTAACCAGTATGTCACCGAGCTCTGCTCCCAAAGGAATCATGCTTGTTATTAGTAGCTAATGAATAATGTGAAAAATACTGAGGAATACGACCTTTATCTGAGAGGACTGAGATCTGCTTTTTAACACTGTCACATGCTACATTTGAGTATTCCGAGCACTTGTTGAATATTTGTAGCAGAAGATGCCTGTTAGAGTCTTGTGTCTAGCTTAGGGATACAAAAGTGTGTGTTTGAAGATTTTTATTAACACATTTTGAGGGTTTCATTTTACCACCGAAGATAGAGTAATTGTGAAGAGTTTTGTGAGTTTGATCAGAGATTTGAAGTGCTGGATTCTCTCCAACTAAGGAAGAAAGGCTCCAGCATAGAAATGTTTCATGCCAAGAAAAGCAATTTAAACATGAGTAATGAGGGCATATTGTTAACCATTACTCTTTAAAGATCTATTTTTCATTTTTAAAGGCTGCACAAGCACAGACTATTTTTGGAAGTGACTTTCCCTTTGGTGCCTCTTCAAAACCACAGAACA
>NW_009734957.1:305-6952 GCF_000703405.1 Apaloderma vittatum | reverse complement strand
TAGGGAAAGGTGAATACCTTAATTCAAACCTCTTGTACAATAAAAGCTAGACTTTCAAGGGAATGCATGACCAGGTTTGTAAGGGTACATTCAGACTCAAGACCCAAGGTTCAACAGCATTCAGCACTCAATAACATAAGCCCTTTTGAAAATCCAGCTACTTGGTGCCAACATGAGATTTTAGACATTTGAAATTTTTCCTCCGATAGGGACACATCATTCAGTGAAATGGACTATGTTTTTCAGGTCATTAGGTAACATTTGAAACAAAATCCAAAGTATCCATTAATTTGCACTTGCATAAGTGCTTTTGTTCTCATTAGATCATCTTAACACTAAGTTAGTAGATTAAGCAACTGGGACTGCTTTTTTGTTACTGAAATACAGAATCAGTAGATGTCAAGAATGTAAATGAATGTACTGCTAGCCTTTTACTGAATTCAAATTGATTTTTAGGCAGAACAAAAATTGGCTGAAGGACCATAAACAGAAGATAATACATTATGGAGGAGAAGCACCCAGTGAAATGCCTCAGGGATATCCATTAGGCCTCGCCCTATTTTATTTATTTAGATGACAAGGCTAACTCTACAGGACACATTTTCAACTCTGTAAGACTGTAGACCAATTAACTTCAAACAAAGAAATGGAACTAATGATTGACACAGAAATGTTATGAAAGCAAGCTGTTTGTCACTAGTCTGTGCTACCGGGCTTCTTTCTATCCTCTCTCACACTCAGAAAGCTTTCTGTGAGGAGCCCTTTCCTGTTGCACCTAAATCTACTGGCTGGTGTGTCACAACCCACATGTGCCCTAAGAACTGTTTTGCCATGATTTTGTTTTTATAGCAGACCTTACACCCAGATTTGCATGATACATTTTTTTTCAGAAGGTCATGTGTAATATGAATGAAATCCAGCTGAATTTAGATAGTTGGTCCCTTTCCCCTGCAATTGTGGATGTTTTTCTAAGAGGTACAGTATCACTCACGCCAAGCATATAAATATACTGAATTGATGAAGCACCTTTAAAATGAAGTTCTATTGGACAGCTGGAAGTGCTGTTAAAGGGTTGTATGTAACAAGCATTAAGGAAGAGCTCCCACAGTTTTACCAAGGAAATAAAGTTCTTACTGCAAACCAGATGTAATGTGCTTCACTGGGATGACCGTTAGAGATTCAGAGAGAGAAGGAAACAACAGCAAGATTTTTAAACAGATAAACAGTGTATGGTCATCCAAAGGTAACTCAGAAGGGAGCACAGAAGGACTTCTGATACTTCTTGATGCAAATATATTACACACGAAAGTTGTTTTAAAACATAAACTGCATTCAAATCTCTCACAAGTGAAATACCACTATGTTACCAATAGCTTAAGCAAGATCAGAATCAGCTTAAGATTTTTCAGAGTATTTCAAAATAAGTTTACTGCAGTTCATACTGCACTAACTTTTCTGACATATTAATCCTGTTTCTCCTTGACATAATCCAGCAGCTAGCCTATGAAAAAAACAAAATGTCCACTACGATATTTTTGTAAAATGTATCAGCAACACTGTTTCTCTTTGTAGCAGTTCTATTTTTTCCTAGTGGTTTGATATAGATTAGAATGCTTTGTTTAGCAGAGATAAAGTCTCTTCCATTTGATCTTCTTGATCCTGTTCCTAAATAATACCTTTTCTTCATAGTGCTGTAAAGTGATTGTGTATTATCAGTGCTCAATACTTATTCTAATGAGTTGCTTTAATAAATAGGGCAGTCCTGGTCACCAACCTGTCCTAGATCAAGGAAAGGAGCATGAAGTTATTTAGTTACAATGGGCTATGGTGCCTAACTAATTTTAGGAGAGAACAATTTTTCAAAGAAAAATGCTAGTGTTTTATCTTAACAAATGTATTTGAACTGTATCCATTGTGCATGGACTGTATCCATTGTTATGAATGTGAAGAAGCCCATTAAAGATGAGATTAATCAGGAGTGAGAGCTAATTTGATTAAGAAAGGGTACTGATGATTAATATTTATGGAAAATTTATAATGATTTTTCTATTTTCTTTTAGTTATGCTCCATGTCTTTGATTTCTCATGTGTAATTATAGACAAATCATCCAAATGCTTTTAAATCTTTCAGAATGAAAACTTCACCTTTTTCCTGTCTGCGGTCAAATATCAACTCTCATCTTTGTTTTAAAATATACTGGCAATTCCCCTTCTTCTTCCATTGCCAGTACTGTTGCACATGCACATTCTAGCTTTCTCACTGTTGCCTCAAGCAGGAGCTGAACTAACAACAAAAAAAACCAAACTAGACACTCCTCTATACCCTACAGGCTTGATGCTGCAAACACTTCCATGTTTAACTTCAGTTTGCAAAACCAAGAGAGAATAAAAGTGTTCCTTGCACTGAGGTATAAGAACTTTACCATTAGTCTTCTCTTCCACTGATTTTATTTACCTCTTACTTTCTTGTCTGTGCAAAACAATTAAAGCCAAATGTTTAAAGGAGCTTAGATAGCTGAGTTCCATCACTTTTTTCTTTTTCCTTTTTTTTTTTTTTCCTAACTTATCAGTGTCCAGTTGTGCAGCCTGGAAGATGAATAATTACTTAGTAGAAATGAGTAAATACTTCTCTGTATGTCCAAATTCAAGTTTCGTACCTAGAGAGGCTTGACTACTGTACATTCTTTTTTTTTTTAAACAGCTCATAAAGAATATGCCATCAATCTTTCAATGCCTCCGAGACGGATATAGAAACCAGAGTGAATGAACTGACTTCGCATCACACCCAATGTGGCAGGAGACTAACTGAGATAAGGTGTCTCACAGGAGGTTTACAATTGTCTCCAATGAAGGGGTAAATGTCATTTCAGAAGAAGTTGCCAGAATGAAGAATTTTAACACTAGTAAATTTGGAATTTATCTTACAAGCTTTGATGCATTTTGATGTATATGTTAAGGTATAGAAAAAAAAAGAAGCTTCTTCATCATTCAACATGCAAGAAAGGAAATGCTTTATTATCAGCGTGTTTGTCTATCTAAGTGCCACTACTGGTGGAACCAGAACACTCAAGGCTAAGGATATTTAAAGCTTAGAAAGAAGTAAATAGCATGAAAAATTACCAGTGAATGAGGCAAAAACTTATAAGCTCTTAAAATGACATACACATAGGCTGAAAGTTTGGCTGAACACTGCCTCATGTTTTGGATTATTTGCTGCAGTGGGTAAAGTTTGCTCCTAGAGACTGACAGAAAGTTCTCACCTGAATGATGAATAAAAAGATAAAATCTTGTCCCTTTTAGCATTTATACCAAAACTGTTAAATAGCACTTCCTACCATTATTCTTTAATCACATTGAGAAAGTTTACTATTTCTATTAATAACATACCAGAATTTGGAGGCAAGGACATCTAATGTGACCCTCCACGTTAGATTTCCACGCTTGTTCTTAACAAATTAATGTTCTTTATGTTGTTTTCAGAGGAACATCAACAACAAGGCCTATGTTAACTTGAGTTAAAACTCAGGGATTTTAAAAGCTTAAGAAGTTTTTGTAACTTCAAAGAAAGTAAAAAGTAACTTGTAAACATTTTAATGGAAATCTGAGTTTATCTCCACCAAAAAAAAAAAAATTGTTCACTTGGAGAACATGGCCTATTCACACTAGGCAGTAGCTCAAATATTCATTATCACGTCTCAGTGGATTAAAATCATAGCCTTGTGGAGACTCCACTGCTTTAGTCTAATGCTGAGGTAAGAAAGGCATGAGTCACAGAGGCAGAATTTTCACCTGAAAAGAAACAGTTGTAGCCTCTGCAAACATGTTTTGGCAGCTGATGAAAAATTATGATGTGAGGACTGTTGAGATTTTTGTCATATTTCTGAATCATGATTTGTAACAAATAGACACATGCTCTATCAAAAGGGTGAATCAACCTTTTCTTCTGTCATCTGGATGCTTTTGCAGTATGTCACAATTATTTTTCTCTTGTACAGATAATTCCCAGCACCCAAATCCTTGTCAGATAAATCAGTACTCAGACCTTTGACAGACAATGGCCATGATTTAGCAAGGCATATAAACCTATGACTAACGCTGAGGAAATGTTAAGATTTGTTGCCTTAGGCTTGCCAGTGTAATTATATATCCAAATTTTTGTTAATGTTTCTCATGGAGAAGATAGACAAATACATTTGATTTTGATGCTTTAAAGTATGGCTAACAGAAAATGAGCTTAAGATTCCAATTAACATTTATGGCATTGTGAGATCGGCAATCCTTTCTAAATGTCTTCTTGTTTTAATTTATCCACTTCTGGCAGTCTGTGGAATTTATCTTGGTCTGCAAGGCTCAGAATCATCGGAAGAATTAATTTACAGGATTGCTGCAGCGATGGATCAGAATGATCTCTTTGAAGCGCTATTTGCTAAAATATGACTCTGAAAGCAAGGGACAGAAGACTTTAAGAAGAATGGACTATTTACTCCCCAGCCTGAATGAACATGATGACTGAGATCACTGTAATAATAGAGACCCATTGTTTTTTTTGCAGTGCAAGAAAATAGATAGTAACTTTACACAGCTGCTGTTACAAAACCAATCTACAACCAAGAATAAATCCCCAACATGCAACTAAACCAATGCACATACTGTATAGCTCAAAGACAAATGCATAGACTTAGGCAATTTATATACAATTTCTTGATTTCCTAACACAGATCTGACAGAGAAGAAGTGATAAGGAGGAAGGCTCCGTTACTCCTATCATTTTAGGATCTGAACAAGTACCTTAAGAGGGGGTAAAACTGCTGCAGGCCTCAATCTCTGTCCTAAAGCTACAGTCCTGCTCTTAATGGAAATCAGGGCCATTATCTTCTGCCGTTTGAGAAACCTGACAGAACTAGTTCTGCAATTTCATACAAATGGACAGAAACCTGAACTTGCGTGGACCCCCACTGTACTCATACCTAAATCTTATATGTCTGCATGAAGTTTCTTGATGTTATTTGGATCATGAGGGTGAGACATGTAGGTAATTGATGTAAAAAGAAAAAGCTGAAAAAGCTGGAAAAGCTTGCAAAGGACTTCTCTGACCTTCTGAAAGAGAACTAATCCTCTATTTGCCAGAATTTGAAATACATGGTTGAAGTTCAACATTCTTTGAAGCAATTCAGTAAATAACACAAGTCACCCAGTTACCAAAACTTCTGATTTTTTTTTTTTCACAGTGAAAACCTCCTGAAAAGCAGGAAGTGGTTAAAAGTAGAGGGGAAGAAATATTTGTGAAATGTGTCATAACTGTTGGAGTCTCTGTTGATTCTGAATTTTCAAATAGGGAAGTGTGTGATTTCTTAAATATTTATGTAGAAATTGAAAGTGCACTGGAAACAATATAAACTCATGGGACTTCAGTGGTGTCATATTACTCATATACCAAGTACTTTGAGACAATTTGCTAATAACCACATTGCTCTGTCAAACAAAGTGTTTGTTTTTCATTCAATAAATATTGTAAAACATGAAAGGATATAGTTCTATTTAATGAGTTATACACATATATATATGCCTAATTTTAAGATTATATTTCTCTTTGTAATCTAAAGTACACTGTACACCCTTAGCACTGAAATCCTGTAATGCTGCTGTTTAAATTCAGGACATAATGCATACTTTATGCAGTACCGAGTGTTGGGACAGGATAACTCTCAGACAAATGATTTTCACGTTCCCACTGAACACAATTCATAGAATGACAGATGCTGAATGATAACAGAGTGCAACAAGAAGAAAACTAACACCTACCTTTTCCTGTAATACTACTGCTAGGGTTAACACTCTTTTTCTGTACTTCAGATATTGACTTAATCTAATTTCTTGAGACTTGGCACATCACACACCTATGGAGTATTTCAGAAGCTTCCTGAACCAGAAGTGAGCGTGTTACTGAAGCTTCCCTTCCCATATGTTTACCCAGGAGTGTAAGGTCACAGCCTTTTTTTAATACTCCTAGTAATACTTGGATGAAACCGGCTCTCGATGACGCGTGAGTTTTTATTTCTAGCAAGAGCAGATAATTTAGTAGGCGTAATTCTTCAGGGGAACCTGCAAAGTGATGGGAGCAGCAGGGCAGAAAAAAGTCCAGGCTGCTTTTTCTAGACATCAGATCTGCATGCCGACGGCGGGCAGCGAGTGAGCCACATCGGTCAGTGCCTCAAACGGCGCAGAAACAGGTCACCCGGAGAGCGGCCGCCCCCTCCGGCATTTGTGGGCTTGCACTGCCACCTTGTGCAGCCCTCGGGCATTACAGACCCGTCCACCCACCTTGGCCTTTTTGGTTCTTGTTTAAAACACCTGCCAAAGGACTACAGTGGGGAGACGCTGTTATAAAAGCTGACAGTTGGCTTTGGCTATATTACCGGATATGAATATTTCAGCGTATGGGTAAAGGATGAAGGGGCACAAGCCATGTCAGCTGAGGGAGGTAACAGACAAGGGACTTCTTTACCTGTCACTGCTGCAAAGCCAGCTGCCTGGGCTCCAGCTGCCCGGGCAGGACTTACTCCGGGTTGCTCTCACTTCACGGACCTGCAGTGCTCCCGTCTTTGCAGCTGACTGGGTGCGCGGCTCCAGGTGCCAGAGGCCCCAGG
>NW_009734957.1:0-206 GCF_000703405.1 Apaloderma vittatum | reverse complement strand
CGCTGATCAGGAGGGGACACCTAACGGCGAAAAGTGTAAAGAACTGTTCTCTTCGTGCGGCCTCGCTGTGTTTGAGCCTGTCTCTGAAAACTGAGGACTGAAAACACTTAATGCCCCTAAAATCTGAGATTCCTGTCCCATCCGTGACACTGGCAACTCCGTGCGAGACTCCTTAGGGCGCTATAAACACGCTGGCATGGCTAAAC
>NW_009734956.1:0-2905 GCF_000703405.1 Apaloderma vittatum | reverse complement strand
AGAAGGTGTCAGAATCTGCTTTATTAAAGTTATCCAGTCAAGGACTATTTCAATACAGAGGGGAAACAGAAACACAAGTCTGGTATACAGGGGATAACAGAGACAATACCAAAGACGAGAAGTCTCAGTTTTTAGACTGATGGGTCATTAAGAAACTCCAAGTACATCTTTAGAGAAGGTCACCTGGACTTTCTAACTGATGAGGGGGAGGATGGAAGAAGAGAAGCATAAGGATTTGAGACATTAGTGGGGAAAGTTGTGGGACTATGAATAACTTACAAAGCAATGTTTAAGGGGAGGGGATCAGTAAGGAACAAAGCTGGCAATATGTAAACACTTTTTTACTGCAAGATTTATCAAGCTCTGGAACAGGTTGCCTAGGGAGGTTGTAGAGTCCTTGAAGATATTCAAGGAGTATAAAAGAGCCTAGACACATGTAAAAAGTGATTGATCATTATACTTTTTGACCAAGTACTGAAAGCAATCACCACAATCTGTCCTATCTCCTTATTAAATTATTTTTAACTGTCTTTTGCAGAATCATGGAATGGTCAGCGTCGGAAGTGACCTCCAGAGATCTAGTCCAACACATCTGCTAAAGCAGGATCACCTAGAGCACAATACGTAGAATTTCATCCAGGTGGAGTCTGAATATCCCCAGAGAGAGTCTACAACCCCTCTGGGCAGCCTGCTCCAGTGCTTTGCCATCCTCACAGTAAAGAAGTTCTTCCTCATGTTTAGAATAGAATCATGGAATGGCCTAGGCTGGAAGGGACCTTAGGGATCATGTAATCCAACCTCCTTCTCATGGGCAGGGACGCCTCTCAGCTAGATCAGGAAACACATGGGGACCGAATGAGGATCAAACCTGCGACCTTGGTGTTATCAGCACCACGCTCTAACCAACTAAGCTGACTGGCCCCCTGATTAGAAGGAACTTCCTGTGTTCCAGCTTGTGCCCATTGTCCCTTGTCTTGTCCCCGCAAACAACTTAAAGAAACCCCAGCTCAGTCTGGCCTACACCCACCTTTAAGATATTTATAGACATTGATTGACATCAGCTTTCTGTAGGCTAAACAGTCCCAGCTCTCTCAACCTTCCTAGTCATCTTTGTTGCCCTCTGCTGGACTGTCTCCAGCAGTTCCCTGGCTCTCTTGAGCTGAAAAGCCCAGAACTGAACACAATATTCCACATGGGGCCTCACCAGAGCATAATAGAGGGGAAGGATGACCTCCCGCAATCTACTGGTCTCACTCTTCTTGATGCACCCCAGGACACCATTGGCCTTCTTGGCCACAAGGGCACACTGCTGGCTCATGGTTAACTTATTGTCTACCAGAACTCCAAGATCCTTCTCCTTAGGACTGCTTTCCAGCAGATTTACCCTTAACCTATGCTGATGCATGGGTTGTTCCTCCCCAGGTGCAGGGGAGGAACATTTGAGTCTTATTGGGTTTCTTTCTGCCCAGCTCTCCAGCCTGTCCAGGTCATGCTGGAGGTCAACACAACCCTGTGATGTGTCAGTCACAGCTCCCAGTTTTGCATCATCAGTAAACTTGCTGAAGATACACTGTCCCCTCATTCAGGTTATTGATGACTATGTTGATCAAGACTGGACCCAGTTCTGACCCCTGAGGAACATCACTGGCTACTGAGTCCTCCAACTCAACCCTGCACTGTTGATCATGACTCTCTGAGCTCTGTCACTCATCCAGCTCTCAATCCACCTGAGTGCCCACTCATCTAACCTACATTCCAAGAGTTTCCTAAAGAGAGACAGTGTCAAAGGCTGTGTTGAAATCAAGACAGATGATATCCACTGCTATCCCCTCACCTAACGAGCCAGTTATGACATCATAGAAGGCTATCAGATTGGTCAAGCATGATTTCCTCTCAGTGAATCCATGTTGACCTCTCCCCATAACTTTCTTTTCTTCCACATGTTTAGAGATTACATCCAGAACAATTTCTTCCATCACCTTTCCAGGGATGGAGGGGAGAATAACAGTCCTGTGGTTCCCTGGGTCATCCTTCTTGCTGTTTTTGAAGACCAGAGTGACATTGGCCTTCCTCCAGTCCTCAGGCACCTCTCCTGCTCTCCATGACCTTTTAAAGATGACGGAGAGTGGTATAGCAATAACATCTGCCAGATCCCCCAGCACTTGTGGGTTCATTCCATCAGGGCCCTTGGATTTTTGGATGTCCAGTTTGGCTAAGTAGTCTCTAAGCTGGTCCTCCTTGACCAAGGTAAAGTTTTCCCCTCTCCATACCTTCCCTCTTACCTCCAGGGTCTGGGATTAATAAGGGCCAGCTTTAGCAGTGAAGACCAAAGCAAAGAAGACATTCAATAACTCTGCCTTCTCTGTGTCTTTGTTAATAAAAAGTCCAGCAGTGCACCTCTCCTTTTAGGTTCCTCTACCACTTATATAAGAAAGTTATCCTGGACTGAGGCCAGAGGTACTGGTCTCTAGCATAGACATGCCCCTATTTCAATGCTGTGCCTCCTGATTCAAATCTCAACCAGAGCCTCCAAGACACTAGGGTGACAGTGGAGGTGACAGGAGCACAGGTAGTGTTTTCTTCAGTCCCTTCAGTAACAGGGAAGAATACTGAAAGGAACAGGAAAAAACATGTGATTACCACATGGCTCAAAGGCTCGTGCCACCACCAGCATTTTGGGGTTTTTTTGGTCATGGGGACGTTACACAGCACCAGGCAGCACCAGAAAGAGATGGAGAGGAGCTGTCTCCAAGAGGGAAAATGATTCTTGCTGAAGAGCTGGTATGACTCATTGAAAGGGCTTTAAACTAGGTTCGAAGGGGGAAGGGGATAAAACTAGGCTCACTAGAGATGAGCCAAGGAGAACTTAGTAACAACTTAGTAACAAAGGATGAGGAAAAGGTAG
>NW_009734955.1:0-1870 GCF_000703405.1 Apaloderma vittatum | reverse complement strand
ATATATATATAGATATATATATATATCTGCAGCTGGGAATAGACTGAGTGGGACTATTAACAGACGCACATCAACTGACTGTAAATGTCCCTAAAAGAGGAATTTCAAAATTTCTTTTGCAATCTAGTCATATTACCAATAATTGCTTTTAGAAGCTTAGTAATTTTTCAAACCAGTATCTCTGGAATTCAGTTTTTCATTGTAAAGTGTATTTGTAGACCCAGAATGTGACATTCTTTACTTACAGGTTTTTAAAGTTAACTGTATTTCTGTCTGGAAATAAGAAAATGTTAGTTACCTCTTCATTAAAAAAATTGCTATTACTGGTACATTACTGGTTTTAAGATATAAATTCTGAAGAGGTTGTGTAAAAAGCAGTTATCATCATGTGGAAAATTATGTTGATTTGCAAAGGACTCATATTAATGATGTATACTATTGTGAGCCACAGCACTGCTTCATGATCTGGCAAATGAATCAGTTACAAATTTAGGTATTGAAAGGAATGTTCAAATTTATATATTTGAAGGGAGAGCTTCTGATGTGTTGCCCGCACTTGGGAGGTATTGGGAGCACTTCTTGGTGCTATTGCTATCAGTTACCTTTGTGCGGTGAGAGCCCTCATAGTTAATTTGTGGCTTCTGACAGACTTCAGACCGGTCACTTACCTTTCTGAGAGAAAGGCCGTGGTTTTATGCACATTGGAACTGTCGTAGCACCCTGAAAAAGCAACAGCAGTATCACCGGAGGTATTTTTGCTTTACAAGCCCTTTGAAGACAGAATATCTTGTAACAACATGGAAATATTTTTCTGACTGATCAACAAGTAGTGTTGTTTGCTGTGGAGAGATTTGTGTCGAGTTTATAGCCATCGAAAATTTAGTGGTTCATCTACTATTGTGATTTTTTGGCTAACATCTTGTATTGATATTGTACTGCTGAATATTTAAGCTGCTATGGAGACAGACAAATTTAGGAAAAATGACTTTAATCTCAGAAGAACGTCTATTGACTGGGGGAGTTAGTTCAGTTTGTTTTTGTAAATCACCGACCCTTAGAAGTGGGATTAAGTTTAGTGCAGGAGAAAAAGAATGAGGTCTCCAGAATGCTTGTCTCTTTTCAGCCTTCATCTCAGCAAAGTAATAGAAAATCTAATTGTTTCATATTGCAGTTTTATCTCCTGAAGAATGGGAGTTGCAGTTACTTGTGCAGGCCATAATGTCAGCAATGGCTTTTTGGCCTTCTTGATTGTTACCTCTTTACTGCACCAAATCTGCCCTGTTTGCACACTTGAAATTCTCATGTGCTTTTGTATTTTATTTTTTTTTTTCCTCCTCTTGATTTTATTTATTTAGCAATTCCACTGAGCAGGTAGCTGCGTAGCCTTCAGCCACATGCGAGTTTTGTGTGCGTGTGGTGTTGGTGATGGCAAAGGCCTGCCTTAGATGTGAGGGCAAGAAAAAGGAAACAAATAGAATCCAACAGAACAGATGAGATTTGATAGGAAAGGAAGGTAGAGGGGAACACCTGAGGGGCAAGGTGGAAGAAGCTAAAATGCTGGTATAGAGAAGCACTGCAGATGCAGTGTATGGTGATGCTGTTCTGATTTGTAATTTTAAGAACAGCTGAAGCAGCTTGTCATTTTGGTAAATAAGACAATTTGTTCGGTTATTTAATCATTAAAGTGTCTGTATCTATCTAATTTTTGAGTAGATCAGATATGCACTAATATTGCAAGTTTGCAGATGACACCAAGCTGGGGGGGAGTGCTGATCTGCTGGAGGGGAGGAGGGCACTGCAGAGGGGTCTGGGCAGGCTGGGTCGATGGGCAGAGACCAGCGGGATGAAGTTCAACAAGGCCAAGTGCAGG
>NW_009734954.1:20306-28508 GCF_000703405.1 Apaloderma vittatum | reverse complement strand
TGACCTCTTTTGTGTCTTAATTTCACCTCTGATATCATTGTAGGTTGACTGAGTACAATTTGGGATGAGACAGGTGGCCAATTTACTAAGGAAAGGTTTAAGTTAAGAATGGTTGGGCAGCAAGTTGATGACCTATGATCAAGAGAACAGGTTGTGGTCAGGGTTCACAAAAAAAAGGAAGCAGGCTGATGCAGCAAGAGAGGCCTTATAATCAAAGAAACAAAGCTGAAGTCAGACCACTTCAATGTATGCACACAAATAAGGCAATGTGGACAAGGCAGAAGTATCAATTAAGCTCACACATTTTCTGGGAAATCAGGAAAACCAGGTGTCCATATGAAGTATGAATACAGCACTAATGCATGCAACATGAGGGACATCTAGAAGGAATGAGAAATTGTGTGCTGTTGTGGGGCTAGGATCTGACTGGGATCATGGAGACGTGATGTAAGAGCTCACATGATTGCTGTCATGGATGGATACAGACTGTTCAGGTAGAGCTGGGAAGGTAAGGAGGGATATTTGTTCTTCTTGTGAGAGAGAAGCATGGGTACATGGAGGATGGATAATAAGCCAATTGAAAGCTTGTAGGCCAAGACTGGCAAACAGACCAAAGTTGATGACATTGTGGTGGGTCTGCTACAGATCATCCTGAAAAGGAAGAATAAGAAATTGAAGTCTTCTTCGGGAGCTGGAAAAATTTTCACTTTCACAGCACCTTATCCTCATGGGGAGCACTGAACTGCACTGATACATACTAAAGGAAAAACATAGGAGTACACAAAAAATGTGTTTCTAAAGTACTTTGATAGCAATTCTGTGACACAGGTGTTTGAAGAGCCAATGAGTGAAAGTGCTCTGCTGGACTTGATACTTACAAACAAGGATGAACTGGCTGAGGATGTAATGGCTGGGGATAAGCTTGGCAGTGATGACCCTGAAACTGTGGATGCTGAGGTAGGAACAAGACTAAAAGCAGGGACACAGCCTTGGACATCAGGAGAGCCAAACTTTAGCTTCTCCAGAGACCTCCTTGGAGGAATCCCAGGGGATACAGTCCTGAAGAGAAGAGGTGTCCAGGAGAGCAGATTCATACTCAAGGATTACCTCCTCCGAGCTCAGGCATGCTCCTGATGAGAACACACTCAAAGCAAAAGTGGAAGAGGCTTGCATGGCTGCATATGACTGAATTCAAACAGAAAAAAGAAGCATAGAGGAAATGTAGACCTTGGAGAAATACAGAGGCATTTGTCCAAGGGCACAAAGATATAGGCTTGAATCTGATGAGGGACATCAACCAAAAGAAAGGTGAGGTAAATGAGCACCTGCTGCTGAATGAGACAAGAGTCCTGATGACAAAGGATGTAGAAAAAGCCAGGGACTCTGTGACTTTGTCACTTCTCTCTTCCCTGACAATCCTGCTTCCAGGAAAAAAGTTTTCTTTGGTGGACGAAGACGAAGTTAAAAGACATTTGCATAAACTGGGTAGACACAAGGCCTTAGGAACTGAAGGGATGCACCCATAAGTGCTGAGGGAGCTGGGTGATGTCATTGCAAAATCATTCTTGGTTATCTTTGAGAAGTCGTGGTGATAAGGTGATGTTCCTTAGGACTGGAAGGCAGCAAATGTCATACCTGTTTCCAAGAAGGCCAGGAGAAGGGGAGTTCTGGGGAACTCCCAGAAGACTAGTTCTGGGGAACTAGGAACCAGCCTCTCTTTTCCTTGATGCCTGGGAAGGTCATGGAATAAATAATCCTGGAAATCCTTTCCAAACATACTGAGAACAAGAGAGTAGTTGGGAATGGTGAGCATTAATTAATGAAGGTAAAATCATTCCTCATCTACTTCACAGCATGACTGGCATGATGCATGAAGTGAGAGTAGTGGATGCTGTTTATCTTGACTTTCAGCAGTTTCTTTAAAAACGTCCTCATAGGCAAATGGATGAAATCTAGGCTAGTTAAGCAGACAGTTGTACTAAAAAGTTGTTGAATGGCAAGGTCCAAAGTATTGTGATCATTTATGATCATTCTAGCTGGAAGCTTGTGTCTACTTGCATATCCCAGAGGTCAGTACTAGGTCTAATAATATTTAACACCTTCATTAATGATCAGGGTGATAAGACAGAGTTTACCCTCAGCACAATTTTAATTGATACAAAACAGCGAGGAGGGGTTGATGTACCAGGTGGTTGGGCTGATTAGAACCTCGAGCAGCTCAGCAAAGGTGAGTGCTAAATCCCATGTCTGAGGAGGGCTAACCTTTGACACTAGCACAGGCTGTGGACAAACCAGCTGGAAAGGAGTTTTGCAGAAAATGGCCTGCAGGAGGACACTAAGTTGAACAAGAGTCAGCAATTTGTTCTTGTGGCACATAGGGCCATTAGAGAGGCATTAGAGGGAGCCAGTAAGTAGATGGAGGTGATCCTTACTTCCTGTTCAACATGGAGAAAGCCACTTTTAGAGTATTATGTTGAGTTCTGGGCTCTTTAGTACAGGAGAGGTTTGGACAAACTGGAGAGAGTCCAGTGAAGGACCGAGATCATTCATGGACTGGAACATCAATGATATGAACAGAGTCTGAGAGAGCTGGAACTGTTTAGTCTGGAGAAAAGAAGGCTAGATCTTTTCCATGTGTGTAAATTAAAGAGGAATTAAAGATGACAGAGCCTGACACTTACTGGTGGTGCCCAATGACAGGACAAAAAAACATGGACACAAACTGAGATGAGGAAAAAGTTTTTTTAACAAGGCCTGAAGATGGCCTTGAGCAACTCAGTCCAGGCAGGAGCGGCACTGGATTATCTGATGAATTGCTGACCAGCTTCAGTACTCTTCTAGTTCTATGGCAGTGAAATGCTGCAAAGCTGTGTGTTAGTAAGGCAGCTTGGAAAGACTCAAGTGCTTCAATGCAATACATTTGTTAGTATTCAGGAGTGTATCTTTGCAGGAACATATTCTCATAAATATGCAAGTTGATCTGTGAACATCCACTGATGTTGCAGTTTTACAGATTATGAGAGTTCCCTGGTGGCAAGTATGAATAACTGAACAGAAAACCTGCTAATCGAACCATTTCAAACAAAAGGCCATCTAAAAGAGTATACCTATTAATTTACCTCAGATTATTTACTATGGTGAGGAAGTGAATTTGCAGCCGACAAATTTATATCTGTCTTTTGGTAAGGAAATTGTGCTTTTTTATAGTGATTAATTGAGAATATGGCCTGTTATTCTACTTTTTTTTTTTATTGTTGACATTTTAATTTGTTTTTCTTTTCTTTGGTTTTTAGTTTTATTGCAGTTATTCATAACATTTCACAAATTATATGAATACTAAATCACCCTTCTGGGGTATTTCTTGAGATTTCAGTCTAAGCAACCGTTTAATATTTGAAAGGGCTTTATCGTATCAAATGGAAAAGGATCAAAATAATGTATTATTTGTAAAATAATGATAAAAGTAAGAGTTTAAGTAGTTTGGAAGAGAAATAATGAGTAATGGCTCTTCAGTTAGTACTCACCAGAGAAACAGCAGAGAGGGTATTCAGACAAGAGCTACCCAGACAAGAACAGATTGATTTAAATCCCATGAGCTGCTACTGTCATAGTTTTGGCTATTACTATAACTCCTCAGAAAGGGCTCTATGTCAGCATATGCAGGAAATAGAAACAACCCAGAGAGGTAGTGCTGTGGATATTTGCTACTCAGTACTGTAAGCAACAGTCCTGTTCTTTTCTTATCTTTTTAGCAATCTATTTTGTAAAAAAGTACTTTATTTATTTATTTAAAGAACTATTACTAGATCTAAACTGTGAATATTCAAAAGTATCTTGTAAACAAGCAATGTTTTCAATGCTAATGCATAACCTTTGTTGTGTGTATTTGCTAGGATTCTTAAATTTTACGTGACTAAGAATCTACTTGTGCAAATATATTTACCTTTCCAACTGCTAATTTACTATGGAGAATTTTCTAGCTAGTTGAGAAAAATTATAAACTATGTTGAATATCTTTCAAGAGAGACAGGCTGAATGCTAAAGGAATTGCATATCCTTCAGTGTAGTAAGTATTTATCCCTCTATATGGATCTACAGAGTTCTTAGCATGTAGTTTAGCACTCATTTGCTCCAATATTCCTTTCTCTCTTCCCCACTTCCCCTTGACGTCTTTTCAAAGATAAAGGTAAGTGCCTGCTTGGTGTTCCACTTCACAGTCTCTATGAAAAAGTTATGTATGTGGGAGTCTTTCAAGTTGTAAATGTTTTGCAAATGCTAGAACCATGTGGGCAAAGAATCATTTGGTTCAAAGAGCCAAATAAAACTGAACACTTCTCCCCTTGTACAATAATACAAATTAGAAAGAGACATAATCATCATCTCAGGAAAACTGCCCCTGTAACATATCTATATCTTCACCATATCCAGCCTGATAAAGGGCATGCACAGTTGTTTTGTAACCTATTTTTTTAATAAGACATTTCAAAGATGAAGAATTCTAGAGTGGATAAGAGCTATGTACTGTCATTGGAAGGACTGACTTATCCTTCTTCCATGCAAAGAGAATCAGTTTACAAAGTCATTATTTTCTTTTCCTTTATCAGAGATGTCACATAAAACACAAGAAGAAAACACCATGTGACTAGGGAGCGAGAGTCACACTTCTGAACTGCCGTTCTGTGACAGTTATTAAAAGATCCTTTCTTGTTCTGAAGACCACTTCTTTTTGAATTGTATGACTTGATGTTGAACACTTTAAATTTCACCTTTTTAACTTGAAAATATGTGAGAATAATACAGAACAAAGTTTTTCTGAAGACTGAGATCTACAAATGAGCTTGTTTTTCTCTAAAAACAGTTGTGAGAGAGAGCTGTTAAAGAAACGAAATTTAAAAAAACACCAAAAGATAAGGTTATGGTTATCCAGGCTGCATTCAAAGAAGACAGGGTTTGCTTTTCTATATTAACCAATGTTTCCTACTTTTATAGATTGTTGTGATTTCAACAGAACTATATTCTGAAAGCTACTACATATTTTGCTGTGTAGCTATTCTTCATTGTTGTGTTCAAAGTAGTCTTATTTTCAGAAAATGAAGATTAAGTACAGGATAAACTTATTTTCCTTAGGAAGGAATCATTGTATATTGCAAATATATGTAGCAATCCTAATTAAAAGGTAGAGATTTTGAGGGTATTTATTTTGAATATTTTTCTATTTACCTTTGATTAAAAAACCCTAAATCAACCCAATAACATATCCTCATAATCATTGTCTGTTGAATAAAGATAGTGGCTGTAGTATCATCTTTTTTATTAAGCTGATAATAAACAATGGACAATATAATCCTAACTATATATTAGTGCTGCTTTTTCCAAATTTACAGTCTTATAGTGATAAGACAATAAGGAGGGCTTTTCTAATTCTTACCAAATGAATTTATATGAATACAAATATAAACTACTGCAGCTTAGTTCATAGACTAGAGACATAATGAGTACATTATAGTAAATGGCACAGATTCTTCAGCTTTCTCTAAATAAACTGGTAAAGACAAAAATGACAATGCATTTGTATCTTTGAAAGAAGTCCATCTATTGAAAGAAGTCCAAAAGTCCAAAACTTCCACCTGATATACCATATTGAGAAACAAGTATCATTCTGCTATTCTTGACTTAAAAATTCTGCTTAGTACAAACATTTCATTCTGACAGATCAAGAGTTTCTGCTAAAGGTCTGTCCTATGGGAAGTCATATGAGATCCCTGTCTTCCATGCAAAGTACTCATTTCTTTGTTTCTAAGGTCTATATACTGATACTGCAGCGTAGGAAATCACAATGCACACAGCTATACTTGGGTATAATGTAAAATGAAATTGTAGAGAATGTTGTCATACACATAGACAGAAGTTCCAAAGGGGATGGTAGAAAAAATTCTCCTAGCTGAACCCTTACATATTAGTTCACTATTTCACAGCACTGGAAAAAGGAACATTCTAGTGCTACCTGTAAAAAAAAAAATATTTGAATGGACATTTCTTTCATTATATTAACACTATTAATCATATTTATGGACTAATACTCATTATAAGGCGGTAATAATCAACACTAAACTTTCTATCTTTCCAAAAGAATAAAAAAATATCTTCCAACTTGTACAAGAAAAAGAAAATAGATTGTTTCACCTATATTCAAGTTCTCTCTTGTCAGATTTTTACTATCATGCAGTAGGAACAGCAGGTTTCTGCTCTGCAATGTAGCTGCAGCCTAAACCTTCTGGAGTGTAAAAAACTTCTTTTGAACTTGCTAATTGTGAAGTAGTTTTAGAGACACCTCATTCTTCCATGAATTATCTTTCAGCAGTAGGATGTTAGATTTTTTCTCTCAATTTCTTTTTGTTTTGTTTTGTTTTGTTTTGCTGGGTTTGGTTTGGGGGGGCTTTTTTTGCCAAATTTATGTGTTGTGTCTTCCATAGCACAAACAGGTCTCGTTTTGTACATCACAGTGGTACTCATTTGTCACTTAAGCCAGTTCTATAATGTCAAAAGTTGCTTTACATGTTATAAGCAAGGCATATTCTTCAGGATAAGTTGGGGGTTTTTTTCACTGTCTCACTAGTTGTCTAGATTCACTCAAATATCTTCTCTTCTTGGTATGGTCTATGCTGTAGCTCTAAATCTGCCTATTACTATGCAAGGCTTGCCTAGAGCCTGCAGCCTTGCAAGTGTTAGTTGTTCAGAGGTAGTTGTTCAGAGGATTCACATGTAACACTTTTATTGTCTTTGTTTCTTCACTAGGTTAGTAATTTTCTGCTAGCTTACTCCAGCACTACAAATTATATTACTTCCCTGTAATATTGACTCAAGAAACTCCTAGACTAAACCTTCTTCATACACCTTCTGCTAATATTTGGGCTTGTACGGATGGGACATAAAGGAAGTCTCAGCCTCAGGCAAAATTCTATCCTTAGCTTTAAAAATAGTACTTATTTCAAACTAAGTTGTTCACTGTTTAATGAGTCATCATACCACTGAAGTACATAAGTGAAAAGAAAACAATATTGGCTTTCTTAACTACACAAATATTCTGTTGGATATTGTAAAAATAATGTAATTTCGTGATTTAGTTCCTCCTTGTTTAGTTTTCATTAGAATATAATTTAACAGCATAATTCTCTTTCTTTGCACTATATTAGCTTACAAATAATGACAATGGCAAATTGAATGTTTTCTTCCTACGGTCAGTGGAGTTCTACAGATTTTTAATAAGATCAATTAAAAGAGAAATAGTAAAAATAACTATTTGTGATGAGTTCTTAGACAATGCTGAAAGTGACTACAGAATATATAGCAGACATGACAGCTATTTCTGCTCTGGTTCCTATGAAAATATCACCTTAGTTGAATACTGCATAAAATTAATTTCTTAACTAATGAGCATCTGAGAACTTGTTTTTTCAATGAATATTTTTATCCACTGGTCAACACCTCTGTATGAATCCCTACAGATATTTTGCAAAATCTTTCAGTAAAATAAATTACTCACATGATTTCACATGAACTAGCAATTCTCTTGAACTCTTTATGTATCTCGAGCAGTTTTAATAATCTGTCTTGGGAAAACTCTAATTGGTTTTGAATATATCAGAATGAAGTTAACATTTATGTTTCAATCTAATATGGTGCGTTTAATTTCTCATCCTTTTATTATTATCTGCATCACTAGGGCAAAGCAGAAATGCCTGCTCTCGTGTTTATGTTTGCTGAAGGAAGTCAGTGGACTATAATCAGTTTAGAGTTTCAAAGCTCTGTTTAGTCTAAGTTCTTGCTTTGCCTTGTCTTCTTTTCCAGTCTTTCTCCCTTATGGACACAAATCCATTGTTTAATGGGAAATGTGCAATGAATGCTTTCTTTTTCATAATAACCCAGTTCTCTAGCAAAGAAGAATGTCCGAGGAGACATACGTAAAATCTAAGGGAAAATAAGAGTATTTTTCCTAAGCCATTCAAAGAGTACCAAGATATAGATTCTTTGTAAATTTAGAGAAGTGAGTAGTAATACACTACATTGTGACATAAAATCACCAGACATCCTTTAGCTAAATCTTGAGCATGGGAAAAGACCAAGAAAATATAAACTGATGTAGAGCAAACTTAATAGGCATAATCTGGAGAAGATCCTTTGTCTTTTTTATTGACATCATCA
>NW_009734954.1:14818-20289 GCF_000703405.1 Apaloderma vittatum | reverse complement strand
GTATTGCGTTAAATGAAACAAAACAAAATGAAAACCCACTACCTTGTCTATCTTTCCCTCTAAACTGTACCATTTTGTTAGGTCTGTCTGTAGAGAGAATACCAGGTTGGTCTGAGTCATTAATTTTGCAACCTATGGGTCACTTCTGACTCCCTCATCCCTTATCAACCTGAAGAATTCTTTCCAAACTCTATTGCTTCCTTTGTTGCAACAGCATGTGACAACAACAAAAGTAAGGTGAAGAGAGACACTTAGAATATAGTGGATAGGGAGGTAGATTTATATAAGAGCAAAAAGCTAAGAAAAGAATGCTAAAAAACCAAGAAAAACAAAGACCTTACAGTAATAAAATCACAAAATGAAAACCAAACCTAAAAACAACCCAACAAACAGAACAAGAGTGACACGAAACTAAAGAAGTAGAATGATTGCTGTTATTGTAGTCTTTTAAATAATCTAGGTAGGAAAAGAAAACAATAAGGGGAAAAAAAGAGGGTGATTTCAGTACCTGAAATGTTGACCACAACTCAAAAACCTGTGTAATAGAATCCTAATTGTTTTTCAGAATATTTGCAATAGCAAATAGATAAGTACAAGAAACGGCCAGGATGGAGAAGAATGAGAGTTATCATGAATTCGTGAAGACTTGGATATGAGGCAACATAATGGGGAGAAGGTGAAAATCAAAGGTTCCAAACTGCTATGTGAGAAGATACCGATTTTTCTAAGATTGCTGTATTAAGACTAATTCAGAATAAACAGTTCAGAACATGTACCAACTGTTCAAGGATAAGTGACCAATCATGTCTCTAAATGATCAGTCTTCTTGGAGTCCAGAGTGTTTTATTCTAACACAGATTTCATCACCTGTGAATGCAAAAGTATAACACCTTAGCCACAGTCATTTCTATGAAAGATTTCCTGTGCTATTTTCTCAAACTGTGCCTTGATATAATACTTATATTTTACACCTTGTACTCAGACTTCAGATAATTTCTAATTATGAAGTACTAATGTTTGAGGTATGGAAACAGAGATAACAGAAGATTACAGAAAAACAGTGTCTCACCACACTGACATAAAGTGTTTAAAAATGAGAACATGTATCTTTCCTTTCAAATTTATTTACACTATGAAGAATGTTCTTCCAATGGACACTGATGTTTAGAACAGCACTCAATGAAGTGTTCAAGCTGATACGTAGTGACATGCTGTAATACATACCAGTTTCACATAATTTTAAATAGAATAAAATTTTTAATTTTGTTGTATAATTCAAGTGGCAAAGCTGGATTCTTGCCTGAGGGCTTCAGCTAAGGGCAAGAGAGACAGATGTTATTCATGAAAGAAATTGCTAGGACCTAGAGTCACTACACAAAGTTTTTGGAAGAGAACAATTTTATTGACAAAGAAAGGTTTTACACTAAAAAACAAAGTTAGTGTTACTAAGAAGGAGTGCCTTATTAATAAAAGAAATATTCAAAAGCTGGAAGGTTTCTTGTCAGATTGCATAGCCTAAACTAAGAACATGAAGCTACCAAATTAATTTCTCTTTGCAGCAGTATCTCCTGACTGCAGTTTGTGCCGTGCAATGAAGATTCCCAAGTTTAGTGTATAAGCAAGGGAAGTTTACATCTAGGAAATAAAAAGTTTACTTTTTTTGTTGTTGTATTTTATATTCATCCCTAGAATTATAACGGTAGAGAAAGGCTGAGTGTAACTGAAGTAAAGAAGAGTCACATAAGTAACTATGGAGTTCAAGAAGACTGTAAAATGTAGACTTACTGAAGACAAAATCAACTGAAGAACCTCGGCAGCAGTGAAATCCAAGATGTTTGTCAAAGTAGAATGTCATAGAATCATAGAATCATAGAATGGTTTGGGTTGAAAGGGACCATCAAAGATCATCTAGTCCCACCTCGCTTGCATTGATTAGGGACGTTTTTCATTAGACTAGATTGCTCAAAGCCCCGTCCAACATGGCCTCGAGCAGTTCCATTTGTGAGGCACCCACAGCTTCTCTGGGCAATCTATTCCGGTGTCTCACCACTTTGTCAAAGAACTTACAAAAGTCCAAGCAGGTGGCAACTACAGTTCTTCCCTTGTCCACTGGTGCCCTTACTCCATTGTAGGCTATTAGTCAGGCACAATTTTACCATGTTGAAGTCATATTAACTATATCTATATGTTTCAACATTTCTTCCAGGAGGAAGAATATTCCATGATCTTAACAGGCATGGAGGTGAGGCTGACTAGTCAATAGCTTCCAGGGTCTTCCTTTTGCCCATTTTAGAAATGGGTGTGATGTTTCTCCTTGTCCAGTCACTAGGAACTTCACATGACTGCTACAGCTTTTCACGTATCATAGAGTCACAGAATCATAGAATCAGTACTCAAATAATGATAACCTTAGAGTTTCATCTGGTATCATTCACAAAAAGAAAGTATTTCAGATTAGAAGGAAGACACTACATTGCCTGCAAGGATCCCAACAAGGAAGAATAAGAGAAGGAAGTCAGCGACAGTGAAACAAAAGTCTTCTGGTTCATCTTTGCCTTTAGCAAGAGAGAGATTTCTCAGATTATCTCCTTTACAACATTGTAAACACTTAAGAGGTGTTTCATATGATGTGCAACTCCAACTTTTATAATTTTTATTATTATTATTTTAATTATTATAGTGAGTGAAATTTTGTTAAATATTCCACCTGTACTCTGCTTCCTGTAGTAAAGAAGTCAGTGTGACTTCAGATAACCTGTGACTGCTGTCATATACCTTGGAACCAGGGCAGAAAAGGTAATGAATAGCCAACAGACATGGAATAAGAGTGTGCAACTGAAACTCTGTACTTACTCATAAAAGAGTAAAAAACCCTAAACATACATCAGCCATTAGAATCAATGCCAGATGTCACACAAAATTCTGCAGAATCACACAGAATCACAGAATGTTAGGGATTGGAAGGAACCTTGAAACCGTCTAGTCCAAGACTACTGTACGTAAATAGGTATTTTACTAGGATTTTCACTTGCAAAGCCTAAGTGTTTTTTAAATAAAGCAAACACAAATTAGGTGGAAATGAAAAGATATGAATACATTTCATCTTTAAAAGAATCCCAGCATGCTAATCTATTTTCATGGTCATTTTCCTGTGGAAGGAGAAGAAAGAAAATGCACTGTGTTCTAGAGTGCAGCTGTCTTCATCCAAAGTACAAAAAAATCGTAAGAAGACTTTCAAAGGAAGAGGTATTTTATTTATCTTCCTTTATTTCTCTTCCTTTGGTCAGGGAAGAAAAGGGAGAACTTTGCAAGTCTGTGAAAAGTCGGACCTAGAGATCTTTCTGAGTATCTCTCTGTTTGACAGGAGGTTCAGAACCCTGCCGTCCTCCCCATTCCTACTCTGTTCCCTCATACAAAATCTAATACACCTTACTACAGTAGAGAAAGGCCTCCGAGGAACTGATAATGCGTAGCTAACTACATTGATAACTTTGATCTTATAGAAGCAGAGAACTGATGATATTTATATTTTTATTGCATTATCCTACATTTTGCCTCAAGTTTCTGGTGGATATTGACATATCTCCTCCTCTTCTTAAGATGAAACTCTTAATGAAATCTTTGTCTTGGCTTCTTATTCACCAGGTGACTTTTTTCTGAGTAAATTTTCTTCAAATCAGAAAGTATCTTCATTTTTCACTTTGTTTCATTTTTTTTAACTATTGTGGTTCCCATTATGACTAAGTGTTGCATTATTGTCTTCTTTTTAAAAAACAGAACATAGCAGCCTGCTAGAAAAATTTATTGAGCTTCCTCCTAACCTTATGATTCTGTCTTTACATCATCTGTCAACAGGATGGGACTCACTTTTCCCAAATCATATTATGCTTGAGTTTGACTTGAAAGTTTATAATTAAAAGAAGACTAATGAGAGGGTGCTGAATTGATTATTTCATGCTTTTAGGTCTGATGCTCTGGCAAAACAAAAGGTGCAAGACATCACAAATCAAGTTAGTCCAGCTAAGAAAAATCATAGAATCATAGAACTGTCAGGGTTGGAAGGGACCTTAAAGATCATCTAATTTCAGCCCCCTGCCCAAAGCCCCATCCAGCCCGGCCTTAAAAACTTTCAGGGATGGGGTTTCGACCACCTCTCTGGGCAACCTGTTCCAGTGTGTCACCCTCCTCATGGTGAAGAACTTCTTCCTAACGTCCAATCTGAACCAACCTATCTCTAGCTTTAATCCATTCCCTCTAGTCCTATCACTACCTGACACCCTAAAAAGCCCATCTTTCTTGTAGGCCCCCATAAGACACTGGAAGACCACCATAAGGTCTCCTCGGAGCCTTCTTTTCTCCAGACTGGACAGCCCCAACTCTCTCAGTCTGTCTTCATAGGAGAGGTGCTCCAGCCCTCTGATCATCCTCGTGGCCCTTCTCTGGACACGCTCCAGCATGTCCATATCTTTCTTGCAGGAAGGGCTCCAGAACTGGACACAGTACTCCAGGTGGTGTCTCATGAGAGTGGAGTAGAGGGGAAGAAACATGCTTTGACATGCTGGCCACGCACTTCTTGATGAAGCCCAGGATATGATTGGCTATGTGGTTTGCAAGTGCACACTGAGGGCTCATGCTGAGATTTTAATCCACCAGTACCCCCAAGTCCTTTTCTTCAGGGCTACTCTCAAGCCAATCACTGCCCAGCCTATATTGGTGCTTGGCATTGCCCCGACCAAGATAGAGGACCTTGCACTTGGTCTTGTTAAACTTCATGAAGTTGGCATGGGCCCACCTCTCTGGCCTGTCCAGGTCCCTCTGGATGGCCTCCCTACCTGTCAGCCGTCCCACATAGCTTGGTGTCATTGGCAAACTTGCTGAGGGTGCACTCAATGCCACTGTCCGTGTCACTGACAAAGATGTTAAACAAGACTGGTCCCAGTACTGATCCTTGAGGGACTCCACTTGTCACTGGCTTCCACTTGGACATAGACTCATTGACAGCCACTCTTTGGGTGTGGCCGTCAAGCCAGTTCTTTATCCACTGAATTGCCCATCCATCAAACCCATATTTTATCAGCTTAGAGACCAGGATGTCTTGTGGGACAATGTTAAAGGCTTTGCTCAGATTCAACCAAATGACATCAGTAAATTATGCATTTTCTGCATGCTGCAGACACATAGGGATAGATACAGTTTAGTAAAGAACATTTATAATCAGACCTTTGGTAGTGTCCAAGCTATCATCATCCTAATATAAATTTTTAACACTTGTATTAGCTATGGTGTGATAAATTCCAGCTCTGTTTACTGTCACAGAAGATGTCTTCTGATGGAAACTTGGATCTTCCTCCATAGTGTGTTTAAGCTGTTGATTTTTAAATCAGTAGCTAGCAGCTGGACTAAAACCAACCAGAGTTAGAGAATAACGGTCTTTAGTCACAGATTTGGGTAAGCAGTGCTTTTGTACAGCT
>NW_009734954.1:9388-14787 GCF_000703405.1 Apaloderma vittatum | reverse complement strand
AGTGCTTAGTTACAGCTCCCTCCCTCTTTCCCATTTTTTCAAAACAATATGTGTTTGACTATTCGCAGTACCTAAGTAAAAGTCAAGGGAAAGACAAAGAGACAAATACGTCAAAGGCCAAGCCAAAGTAACAGCAACTTCTCAGAAAGAATATATAATTTTCTCCCAAAACAGGTCTCTCTGTAAGTTTTCTCAGTGAAGCTGAAAATGGTAACAAATTGATCCCCCTATTCTTCCTACCACCATGCTGACTTCTCACCTTTGCTGCCTATTGATCTTAGATACCCTATCAGCAGTTTTGGGAAACTACAGGAAAGACTGAGATGAATGCATGTTTGAGAGGTGGCAAAGTTGAGGCAATCATTCTTTATACGCCTGGGCTATAGTCCAGAGTCTATAGCCTAGGAGTTCCTTCTTATATAATGTTTGAATTTTGAGCACTGTTATCCAGCCGAGAGATTCCTAGACTAAGCCACTTGTATTATACATCAATCAAATAATTAACTTACTTTCACTTCTTAAACAGGAATCTGACAACTTTCATCTGAAACTCATAAATATGCTTTGACATTCAATAATCATAAGGTGTTTTCTCATTTCTGCCTCTTTCGCTTTAACACGGATACTGAAAAAAAGTCTCCTCTGGACTACATAGAAATCTGAGACCCTTTAAGTGATGAAACAGTGTTTTAAATCCTTAGGCACATGTCGTAAGTCTACTGAAGTAAATTCAGACAGTAAAGGCTGTCATTCTTATTCGTGGTTAACATTGCCATATTTGGAACATCAGAGTAATTTACAACTGACATTTACCAATTGACACTTAAAATTATATGAAATATCTGAGCCACAGGAAAGAAAGTTGCTAGCTGCATTTATATTCCTTATGGGTGAAAGTTAAATGCTATTATCTTGTGTACATTGGAGGTGCAGTAAGATGTTACCACCACCCCCACACGAGCCACAGCAACCTTCCCAGCCTAGGGTCAGGGCTTCAGCAGGTATATGAGTGGCTCAGAGGCACCAATGGGTATCAATTTTGTTTGACACTTGCAAGCAGACCTTTTAAATTTCTACTTTTTTTTTGATAACTATGTAAGTATATTCAGTTATATTTAGCCTGCAGAGTAGTATAAGCTGCACTTCCAGGCAGCATAAACTAGGGGTATAAGCTACAAGTCATTCTTGGTACTGTCTTGCAAGAGAGCAGGCAGGCTCAGAGAAGGCTACACCTCACAAAAAAAGGAATAGAAGGATATACTAAGGATTCTGAAACTATAACAAAATTATATTTACAGTAAGTATTAGGAAAAAAACCCTCAAATGTTGCATGGGCACAGAAAAGAAATGTTATCCTTGGACTAGTAGAGCGAAATCTCAGAACTTTAAAAAACCAAGCAAACAAACAAAAACAAAAAGAAAAACACCAAAAAAATATGCGACCACTGAAAACTCCAGGAAAAACTAAAGTTGAACCTTGTTAATGGAAGACCCACAGACACCAGTCGAGATCTGGAGGTAAGGCCAGAGGCCTGAAGTCCCGTCCAGGGCAGAGACTGATGTTGCTGAGCTAAGATGAAACGAGAGCACTGGGCTCACGATCAAGGGTGCCACAGGTCCCAGAAGAGGTTTTTTGGGGCTGATAAAGTCTGATAATGCCCTCAAGACCCAGAGAGAAAATTCTGAGTGAGCTTGGCTTGGTCATGTTGGAAGAAAGATAACTCCTGGAAGACCTTACAGGTGCCTACAAATACATGGTTGGAGAATCTGGAAAAGATGGAGACAAATTCCCGTTGGAACTGGATGGTAATAGTACAAAAGGCAACAGACAGGCATCTAATCATGAGAAATTCCAATGAGATGCAATAAAGCACTTTTTATCATGAAGATAATCAAATACAGGAACTATGACCCAGAGATACTGTAAGATCTGCATTGCTGTAGGTGTTAAAGACGCAGAGGTAGAAGACCTAGAGCAAAGAGTTGAATTAGGTTATCTCCGGAGGTCCCTTCCAATATGTTATTCTGTGAATCCATGGTTAGAGGCAGTATTATCTTCCTACGGGAGCATGGCAAAAGAAAAAGCATCTTCAGCAATTTAATGGCCACAGAATATAGAGTGAGTCTGCAGCTATGCACTGAATACAGAAGGTGTACTTAGAGAGAGATGCACAGATATCTGGTCGTATATAATACTAGATTTAGGACGGAGTTCAGTCACCTTTTCGAACACTGTTGTAGGGTAACTCGGATTCATTTGAACTTAGGACTGTTCAGCTTAAGGTTCAACATTTGTTTACCTTTTTGTATAAACATGAATAAAAGCAATTGTCACATCTGTAAAATTCAGATAAATTACTTGTTACCAGTGCAATCAATTTCTCAAAGAATCTTGTAATTTTAAACCCTGTGATGGCTTTGCATCTGGTGGTGTTATGGTAATGGGGAGGTTATAGGCGTGATGCCTTTGGAGAAATTTCCAGAGAATTCCCAAGCCTGGGAAACCCATTGGACCCACCTCTAGCTAAGTCTAGGCCAATTAGTGCCTCTGTGAATCAGTATACTCAATGGAGGAAGCTTTTTTGGGGGAGTTCTCCCTTCTCCTGTCTTGTGTTGAGGACTCTTTTCATTTTGGAGAAGAGGGGGAGGTGAGAGAAGAACAAGTGGTCAGTTAGGAAGTGGAGTGAGGGAGAAGGGTACAAAAGAAGAGTGTTCCTCAGAGGCCCATGGTGGTTGTTAAGACCAAGGAGATTGGTGGCAGTGAACATCCAGGATGTAGCCCTTGGAGGACCCCACGCCAGGGGAGAGAGAGACCACTGGAGCAGTAGACATGCCTGAAGCAAACTGCAATTCCAAGGAGGACCCAAGTGGGAGAAGGCATCCTGCAGCCCGCAGATGACTCTCACCATGGTGGGATGGACTCATGTGGAGGAGGACGACTGCTTCCCATTAGAGGGACACCATATGGCAGTTAGGAGAGGCTGCAAGTAGCCCTCTGACAATGGAAGATGGACAGAGACTGCATCCCTAATTCCCTGTCCCCCTGCACTGCTGAAGGGGAAAAGGCAACCGAGAAGGAGGAAGGAGTGAAGGGAAAGGGTGGTTAAGATCTGTTTGCACTTGCTTTTTCACTCTCTAATCTATTTTTTTCACTACTCTAATCTAGTTGATTTGGTTAAACTGGTGGAGGTAAATTAAGTTGTTTGTTTTCTCCCAGAGTCTTCTTTGTTTCTTTGCCTGTAACCAAAAATGGCAAGCAAGACCCTCCCTGTCCTAATCACAATCCTTGAGCCTTTTGTTGTATTTTCTCCCTCCTCATTTCTAAAGGGCGGGGTTGAGGGTAAGCAGGCAGCTCCTCTTCCTGGAAGAGTGGGTTCACAGTTTTCATGAATTTGAGTTTGATGGGGATTTTGGGAAGTAGGGGGAGAGCTGTGTGGGATGACTTGTGCAAAACTTCAAGAGGCTCTCCCATGCCCAAGCAGGAGTTGGACCTGCCTCTGGCCAGGATGAGGCCAATCAGTGCCTCTAGGATCAAGGTGTTTAAGACACTACCCCACTGTTACAGTTCTCTTTTGAGAACTTGTCTTGTCTGTCTGTCTGTGTGTTGGGGAGCTTTTTCTGCTGGAGGAGAGGGAGGTGAGAGGAGAACAAAAGAACATTTCCCTGAGAAGAAAGAGAGTGAAGAGGGTCCTGGAGCAGAAGGAGAGGGCCAACAGAGCAGAACCTCTCCATGGAGCCCTGTGCTAGCTGAGATGAGAGGAAAATGATTGCCTGTCAGGTGAGGGGATTGATGGCAGTGAGAACATCCAGGATGTGTTGGTACGCACAGAGCCCCTGTGCAAGAGGGGAGAGAGATGGAGCATCATCAAAGTGATGTGCATTAAGCGATACGTGGCCCTGAGGGACTCACAAGGAGGAAGAGCATTGCCTTCCATGAGGCAGACACCACATGACACAAAGGAGAGACTGTGAGGAGCCCTCCTTCTTAAGGAGGACCAAGAGTAATGCCCAGATGAGTAACACTTCCTCACGCGTTGTCCCAGCTTGTACCAATAAGATGGAGGAGGTAGCCAGAAAGCTGGGGGGACAGGGAGGGAGTGAGCTGGAGATCGTATGGTTCCTTGTTCCT
This sequence comes from Apaloderma vittatum, assembly GCF_000703405.1. Lineage (NCBI taxonomy): Eukaryota > Metazoa > Chordata > Aves > Trogoniformes > Trogonidae > Apaloderma > Apaloderma vittatum. The sequence goes on along the minus strand of NW_009734954.1, from coordinate 10,658 downwards.
GGCCTGGGCAGTCAGCTTGAACCATGACAAAACTACAATAAACCCTCATGTCAATCTCTGCGTTTTACCTATTACAAAACAGTAATTCCAAGATGACAGTCCCAAAAGCTGACATTCCATGGAAGACAGGTTTATCAAGAACTGAATTAGCCACTAAGAAGTGCAGAGAAGCTTTTGAGTCAGCAGAAGTCATGGACTTACACACTATTAGTTCTATCACTTTCCAAAGTTCTTCGAAATTTGTGGCTTTCTTTTAAGCAGTATTAATTGCTATCAATTTCAGGAGTATCCCCTGTGCATATGGCTAATCTGCATAGAAACTTGACCTTGACCCTGAGTATCAGCAGGCTCTGCTCTTACCAATGATAAGATCTAGCTGTGGCTCTGACCCCGATCCAGGAGCAGTGACTGTTCTTAACAGTATAAAGAAGAATGTTCTGTGAAATTAATTAGATATTTTATTAGGTTTTGATTTCCTTTCAACACTAAGTGACCATTGCTAAATAGTTCCCATGCTATTACAAGGCAAGCAAATGCATAATTTGTATTGTTCCTTGTCTCTGTGGATTGTTCCTTGTTTTTGCTTGTCCTTTTGTGTCTTGATTATCTAGTCCAGGCATTTTGCAGCATACGGTGATTTCCCTGACCTATTTTGCATTTCTATTTCTCTGACCCCTTCTGCTAAACCAATCTTTATGCTCTTCTTTTCTATGTTTTCTCATGATGACCTTCTGTATGGCAATTGGTGAGCTCCTAAAACAATCAACAATAACATCTCCCCTTACCATATTCAAATACTCTGTCCTGGTTTTGAGCTGCAAAAGCCCATTTCTGCTTAGTGATTTTTACTTTCCAGTTTAGTCTCTTTTAAAAGGCTGCACTTTCTAAAGTTAGCAGCATGTTTTTATAGACAATGTCTACTACTAGCAGTGATAACACCTGATGTTTACAGTTACTGCCTGGGACTGGGATGCAGAAAGGCTCTTGCTGATAATTATTCCTATAGTGCCCAAGGCCACTGCTGGCTCTTGTGTGCCACGCTGGGGGTGCCGGGTAGTAAGAGGGGTCACAAGGGGTAAAAGATTGCTCCTTGGGGGAGTAATAGACAGGACAGGTGACCAACAAGAGTATTCCATTCCATATACATCATATTTAGTATAAATTGAGTGATCATGAGAATTTCGGCCCTTTTCTGCAATGGCCGGTGTCCAGGGAGGACTCCATCTGACCTCCTGCTTTTGATCCGGATCCTGAGTTCCCGAATCCAGCT
>NW_009734954.1:0-9357 GCF_000703405.1 Apaloderma vittatum | reverse complement strand
CCCCACCCCCGCTCTTTTACCCCCCCCCCCCCGCCACTGAGCCTGAGGCTTCTCCAGTGCCTCCTGCTCTGCAGCATCAGTGGGGATTGATATCGGAGGGGAGTCGGGTTCGATATCGGATTTATATATAGTTGTATATAGTTCTTTATTTTTTATAATTTCACTCTTATTTCCATTATTGTTTCATTAAAGCTGTTTTAGTTTTCTTTTCTAACCCGTTAAGTCTATCTGTTTCATTCCCTTTTCCTTCCCATTTGGGGAGGAAGAGTGTGTTAGAGAGCATCTGTCCATGTTTGCTGGCCAGCCCAGCCCTAACCTGCAACATATCCTCATCAAATGATCCTTATCATATGTTCTGTAACTGAAGAAACGAAGGCTTGTACAAAATTCCTCAAAATCACTGGTATGTGCCTTTGAGAATGTATTATATCCTAATAATTTTTCAATTCCCAACATTCTCCTTGTCAATTATCTGCCTTTTAAAAGTGTTTTATAATCAAATTTAGATTGCATTATCTTTGTGAGAGAAATTATTTCTGATTAACATATTTCTGAAGAAAAATACATATTTTTAAATTTTTAGTCCTTTTGACATTATTAATAGAAACTGAAATGTTATTATCTTTAACAAAACAGGGGAAAATTTTAGTTAAAAATGTATACCTCACATTGGAGACAGAGGGTGGAATTTAGACACTTATTTTGTACTTCTTCATGCAGTACAGTTAGTCTGCATACAAAGATGTTTCTGAAACATAATCTTGTTTTGGACACTTTCTGACAATTCTGACATCAGCACAGCTGGATATTGGACAAGCAGGAGGATTTAGAAAAAGATCAGCTTAGGCATTGCAGTGTGTTTGATTGACAATCAGTCTTAGACCAATGGCAAATGAACTACTTCTGTGTTTGAAGGAGGAAAAAGGCTAGTACTGTAGTTGTCTGTGATTTGTTCTGAGTAAGGAAAATTATACAAGGTACAGCTAGAATGAGATGCCTTAGAAACATAGACTTTATTCAGAGACATAATTCCACTGAAACTCGTACATTGCCTCTTGATAAGTGTTACAGAATCTAGCTGAGGATCAAAGCCATAAAATAGAGTTTCTGTGATTCAGTCTGGTTGTTTTACATTAGAGACTGCAAAAGGCAGTTGTCCTGAATCAACAGAGAGGGGCAAATTTTCAGGAGTTCTTCATTTGCACGACGTTTGCACGATAACTTATTGTTTACACTACGGACAATGAACTTCTACAGGTTTCTGCTGTAGCTCACTGTGATGCTGGTTAACTTTTAGAAAGCAATTTCCTACTGTAAATGTTTGTTTCATTCAGAGGAACATTAAAAAAAAAGATCTCTCATTCACACAAAATAACTACAATCTACTCTATAAAATTTGCAACAGCACTGCTGGCTGCACTGCTTTCTGACATACACCATCTGACACATTCATTAGAGTTGTAAATTAGCATTTGGTCAGTTTCAGCTGCTCTTTTAGTTTAAAAGGGTCTCACAAATAACTTCTGGTATAATCAAGTGTTCAGGTTTCATGGCAGCTTAATGTTACTTTCAGGGACAACATTCCCAGTGATTTTTAGAGGAGTGAGAGCTGGTTCATTGCTTTTCAATGCTTGTATCTCTGCCACAGCAATAATCATTTTCTAAAGGCATATGATTTCTGTGAGGTGTTGAAAAACAGTTCCAGTCACAGCACAAACTGCGATAAAAAACTATTGAAATATATTTCAGTTTCCTTAAATTTCAGTACAAAGCAAACTTGCATCTTCAACCAGTCTTTCTAGAGAGAGAACAAATTGTTCATTATCTTGTCAAATGTTAACACTATATCATGTTCCTGTACTGCTTCTTTTAAAGAAAATTGTCGTTGTGGTTCTTTTGAGCTAAATTTTGGATGTTGTTCTTTGTAAAGTACGGAAGATTTTTTTTTCTTCCATTCTATTTGTAGTGAGTGAGAGCAACAAGGAATACAAGGTAGAAATACAGACTTGACATAATTATCAAAGCTTTTTATTTTATGCATGAACTAAAAATGTTTTCTAACAGTTGCTTTTAGACGCCCAAGTTAATAACAAAACACTAACTTGATACTTAACTAATGAAAGTTATAATAGTTCTTCAAAGTTATAGTGATCCTGAATATTAAACTTTTAAAACAATTGCATGCCCCCTCTTTTCCAACAGTAACTATACATTATTATTTTGTTTTCTACAATTAAAAGAGGTTTTCTGCTCATTCCACACAGCGTGTAAAAATAATAAAAAGGTCAACTACTTCTTGAAAGAATTCCATTCTAAACATCTCTTTTCAGTAACTTACTTTCTCCATTGCTCTATAGCAACAGTTGAGTATTAACTTGATTGTGTGAAGTACTAGAAACAAAGTAGGTCAATAATGTAATAGCATTCAATGCTCCATAAGAATAGGTAAATAAATTATTAAATAGTAGGTCTATAAGGTGATCTGGGAGGACATACTTTTTGTGTTTATCTTAATATTTCTAATATCTAAGCTAGGCTTTAAAAGAGCCAGTAAAAATGTTTAATATGATTTCAGTTTAATCCAATTTGAAATCCAAATTTCAGGGCATAAATACCCCTTTAAATAAGATAGAGTGGAAAAGAAGGATAATTTAACCAAAGCTGGATAGAAAGAGGATGTAGAACTGTTTTCCTTACTCAGATATATATGTAGAAACACTATCATTATTAATATCCAAGCATTAGTCAATAAGTAACACTAAAATTACACATAACATACTGCAAAATAGCTGTAGTAATTACTTTATTTCACAGACATAGTTACGTTCCGGATAGAGATAAATATACCTTTATTATTTTAATGAATTTCAATGAAAGAGATATAGATAGGCAGATTCTTTGTATGTTAGCTGTTGCTTAACAGAAAATGGATTTTCCATTTTTTCTGCAGAAGAAGATATATCTTTTGTTAATCAAGTTGTCATAATAATTATTTTTAAAGAAATATATTGTGACTGCCCTATAATTTAAAGTACAGATTCCTTGGGGCATGTGTTGGCCCTTTCCTTTCTGTTTCATCTTGCTCTTTTTTGCAAAACTGCTGGAATAGCAAGTCTTAGACATACAAGTTCAGAGTAGTATGACACCGTGTAATACAGTGCAATACAGGGAGTACTATATAACATGAATTCAATGTCTTAGGCAATTGTTAATTAATGAAAAAAAACCCAGAAAATAAATCCTTCTTTCAGTAAAGGGTGATGTTAAGCTGTCCCAGTTAGATGTGCACATATCTCCCCCAGCTTCAAAAACTGCATTTCAAAGGTTCCTGAAGGACTACTACAAAGAACGTCAGAGCTGAGGATCAAAGCAGGGAAAGCAGGCAACAGTCTTTGCTGCTGCCACGAAATGGAGTATGAAACAGCTACTTGAGTTATATATTTTTCCCCCTTTCAAAAACATTGTTGTAGTTTTCACAGACATCAGGTGTCCAGAGGAAGTATGCAAAACATATTGTGGTGGTTCAGGGCTGGTGTTGTTAATTCGGGCTGGTGTTGTTAATTCAGGCTGCTGAATTAAAGGATTTCCTGGCCTTTCAGCACAGCTGAAAGGGTTGATGGAGATTTAAAATACAAAATGTGTGTCAAAAAAAAAGTCTGTTATAAAACCACTGTCATAAAACCATTATTATAAAACCATTGATTTCTTTAAAGATAAATCTAATAAAAGAAGAGCAATGCACAATGTTTGAATTCCTGGACTGCAACTGAATAACAAAGCACAGCAAATATGAACGGCATGGATTGTTATTTGTGTTTATCTAGTGCTGTACAAAAATGGATACAAGACAAAAGCTGATGTATTTCTGACCATTACCCACTTTGTTGCAATACTGATCTTATCAGACTCCATTGTTTTGTTTCTTTACCAAATGAGATCTGATATTCCAAAGCTGTTATACAGTTTATTTTCCTGACTCTCTGTTAGAACTTGCATGGACCAGAGCAAATGACTCTGTCCAACCATCTCATCACACTAAATGTCTGCATAAATCCTTCAGCTAGCTAGAAAATCTACTCTGAAGGGCTACATAGCCTTCAATGATCTCATATATTAAAAAGAACTGTGGCAAATTAGAAATCACCATCAAATAGTTTTCCTTTTGCAGTGATCCTTCTTTCCAGTATACCTAGTAGAATAACCTGAATATAAGCAAGGAGAGAGAAAATGAGATTGGACTGAGAGGACTAAGTTTGTTTTTCTGCATGTGCCTGGAAAAATCATTTAACATGTCTATATTTTCCTGTGCATATATATATATTCCAGTTAAAACAGGAATGTAGATCTGATGGTGATCCAGTACTCTGTTGAGAACTCATGTGCTGATTTGCAAGATTTTACACATCTGCAGTGGTCCTTCCTTCTTCTTTGCATTCAGATTTCCCTTTTCATATCTGGAACATCATTTGCTTTATTCAAAGAATTGATGACTGCAGTCGAGAGATACTATGAATATTTATTTTTAGGTTGGCTTTACATAGGTACTCAACCTCTTGCATCGTTATCATCTAATTTTTCATATATAAAACCATATTCAATGTTTTATGACTGAGTCCTCCTTAAAGAAATTATCTTAGAAAAAAAAACACAAACCAAACCAAATCAAACAAAACCAACACTAAACAAACTCAGACTCAAACAACAACAAAAAATCACCACAAAGCTTTCTTCAAATAGCATTTGTTGTCGTCTACACTAAACAAACTCAAACCCAAACAACAACAAAAATCACCACAAAGCTTCCTCCAAATAGCATTTGTTGAGATCTAAGATGTGTGTAAATATACACTTTGTACTCCTTATTACAAGCAGCAAAAGACTCTTCAGAGCATGTTGCTGTTGTCCTGTCCTCAATACGCACTTTAGAACTGATTAAAGCATCACTGATCTTCATTACTGGTGTTCCAGTCCTCCTGATGCTTAATCACACATGTCGAACATATGCCAGACAATGTTGGATGTCAGGAAAGTCAACATTCATATTTTCTGTACTTCCTCAAATACATCAGCTAATATATTCTCTCCATCTGTTGCAGAAAACCAAAGATAATAACACAGTGATTCTGAAGTTATCTGCTAAATCTATTCTATTACCATTAAATGTTGAGACTTTTAAAATAGTATTAGTTGGTAGCATTCCACTAAGTCCCCTGAACATCTTTGAAAACCTCAGCCAAGATTCCTGCATTTTGCCTTTGGCCACCTGAGAAAATTGAATTTCTCATTGTGCCTTTCACATCTTGTGCAGCTATCCTATTGCATAACGCAACTGCCTGATTCTTAGGAATTTTCATAATCCATTCTTATTCAACAACCAGGTCTTAATTTGTGAGCAATCAGACACATGTCATGCCATTATGCAACCTCTTTTTAGTTTCCTCATACAAAAAACCTTTTTCATCAGCAGGTCCCAGCCTTACTTACAGGCGTCTGTATACCTAATGGCATGGATGACCTCACTTAGAAATTCTACTTCCTAAAAGAACATGGAATAGTGTGTATGTAATGATAAGGGAATGGGAGAAATTCACTGTTAGCTGTCAAGGAGGATTTCCAACATCAGCATTAACCATATAATATAGTGGCAGTGGAGGGCAATGAATGTGGAGAGAAGTGAGAGCAATCAGCAAGCTTTCATTCAGTGAGATGGAAGAGCTTGTCAAAGACACAAACAACTAATCAGTTGCCAGCACTGATTGATGTCCCAGCCTGCATTCAAATCTATCATCATGACCAAGTAGTGCCTATCGTTTACCCAGTGGATGGATAAACTAGAAGTAATATATGGCATCTAAGCAAATAGATCATTAATTCTGCTTAATATGTGGGGGCTAAGGTTTAAATCTTTTTTTAAATGGCAATCTTTCCCTTCAGGGAGAGGATTAAAAAAAAAAAAAAAAAGATCTACTGTGGTTGACTAGGCAATAAAGATTTTTTTTTTTTTTTACAAGTCACAAATTTCCTACATTGGATTTTATTTCAGTTTATGCCTCACAATTGTCACTGAATATTAAATTTAGGAAGAAATTTGTTAACATGTTAATTAAAATGGTTAAAGAAGATAAGAAATGATATGTCAGCAGGGACAGAGGACTGCTGTTCTGTGTTTCGTTCTTATGCTTTACACTCTTTTATTCCCCAAAGTGTTCCCAAGCCTAGCTCTGTTACACTACTGCCCTTGACTTTGTATTCTTTTTTTCTGAGTAAGAGATGAAAATTTTAAAAGTGAATGTACAGTTAATTGGATTTTATTACTGCTTGACTTCTTCTTAATTGCAGGGCATGACATTGAATGATTGCTTAATGGTTTATAAATTTCACATTTTGCACCAACCAACATCAAAGTCAGTAGATTTTGACACATGCTTCTGTAAAATGTTAATTCATTACTGGAAATATTGCGGGCTGCATTGATAAAAATTAGAAATGTCTTAGGACTGGACAGGAGGAGCTAAGCAGTCTACAGCTCTCCAAACTGAGACTTGGTTTCTGTCTTCCATCAGTCATCAATAAGGAAAAACGCAGATGTTAATAATGAAGACATAGTATTTCAATTTTCTGTGTATACTATAATGAAATAAAACCATATCCTCTGAAGCAGAAACACTCAGGAATATGATTTCTGTGGTTTTTCAGATTATTAAGATACACTCTAACTTGTTTCAGATGTTGACATAAGCCTCTCATCAGTAGGGTACTGTTAATAATCAATTTTTTCATTCATGGTTTGTACCTTCTGAGGTTATAAATTATTAATATCATGCAACTACAATAAACATAAATATTTATATATTCCATTGTGCTTAATGTACTTAATTTTTAAGACTGTAAAAGAGATCAGAAGTACTTTTAAAATGGTTGACTAAAGCACAAGTCCAGAGAATTTGTTGCTAAGTTGTATGTTTAGAAGCATCAGGTATTAGAAAATGAATGTTTTTTTCTTTTTTAACTTTCATTTTTCTGAAAACAAAACAGTCTTCATGTACAACTTCCAAATGATTTTACAACCTAAATCAGACTACATGAAAAGCAGGTGGCAAACCTGTAAACTATTAATCCATACAAATATTCTCAAAGACATTGTGTCAGTAAAAGGAAACCTAGACCTGTAACAGGGTCTTGACTGTCTGATAATAGATTCTCGATACACCTCTCACTCATCCTGAGATTCTAAATCTTTTGAGAAACCCTGACAAAGCCCAATTTACAGTCAGTAAAAATTAGAATTATAAAAAGTATTCTCTCTAATGCTGATATTAGTCAGGATGCACTGATGGAAAGCACTCTGTTCTTGTTGAATAGTTACCTTTTTCTCAGCGATTTGTTTACCCAGAAACTGTAATATCACAGTAGTTTACTGTCAAGGGTTAGGGCTGGGCTGGTCACTAAACTAAGGACTCAAATATTTACTAACTGCTGTGATAACATTTCAACTACAAAGAATGTTATATGAAAGTATGTGTAAGACATTGAATTTAATTGTTTAACAACAATGGCTTAAAAGCACCTACTCAAAAACACATTCACTAGGCTTTTTCTTTAAGAACAGAAATATGCATTATTTACAATGTACTCCTACATGTATTTATTCAAAACAAGATAGTCCCTTTAAGATGAATATTTTTTATCATAGAGCATTTGTAGTTTTAAAATTCTCAGCGTTAAAACATGCTTTGGCTTTTCTTATAACTGTGGAATAAAGCTTTAAAAATATTTGAAAAAAGAAGTAAAGACAAAGAAAACATTGTAAACCTGTCTTTGCTTTCTATGTACAAAACTTTGGTTCTCAACTATTTCTTTCATAACCTCTTTAAGACCTATAAAAACTAAATAATCAACTCAAATTCCACTAGATAGGCCAAGAGGACTGAAATATAATTCCATCCTTTAAATTTTACTGAGAACATAATATTTGTAAATGGTGTCTATTGCTCTTTATCGTGGTTTCCAATGGCTGCTAATGTCACTTTACAATCTTGCGTCTAAACACCAAACTGCAGTTTCAGTCACAGAGAATAGCTCAGAGCTGTAACTGTATTTCTTTGCATTTCTGAGCATGCTTATTCTGTCAGCAGCTTCATTAAACCTAAGCATTTTTTAGTGTAAATTAGAGACTGATGGGAAGGATATTTTAATAAATTTTACTCATACCAGTCTTCTGACTCTAAAAGACAGAAGCCTCCTACGGAAGGCTTCTGTGGCTTCTTAGTCGTCTTAGAGCGCTCCTGTGCATACTGCTATGTTTTTTGATTCCATCATTTTTCGGGCATAACTGCACTACATTTGAGTCCTGTAGTTCGCCAGAAAATAAACATGTCTTAAAATATATGTTTTGGGTTTTAACTTGAAAACAAAATTATTAAAAATCCTTTGTAGTCAAATATCACTGGGAGATGTGTTTCAAAATATGTAATGGCTAATGGGGATTGAGCTATGCCTATCCAGGTCTGTGTATTAGGCAGTTAAATACATAACCACTCCTAAATAAATAGGAAAAATCAACACAATAACAAGATTAGATATTTAGTTTGAGTTTTCACCTATGCAGACATGGATCTCTAATCTACATAAATTAGAATGGAATTTGATGTGAACTAAGGTAAAGACTCATTTGCATAAAGGTCCCTGTTCTTTTTCCAGGAAAATTTTGGAAGTCCTAAAGATCTGAAGAGACAAAAATCACTGAAGCTAGACAGTGGCTTGAAGTCTTTGACTCAGAAAGCACAATCTTATGACACATTCATTGTTAAGAAAAGTGTTCACGGTTCAAGTGATTGCCAAATGAACTAGATATCTGAAGCATAAAAAATGAGTGCATGGTTCAGCTCACAAGATTGTGGTCACTGTGCCACAGAAAAACTGCCAAACTGCAGGGTGTATAATTCCAAAGTGTAAGTCACTGTCTTTATAGCTGATTATATCTAGCTCTATCATCAGCTCTATTGAAGTCAGCACAGTTATTGATAGAATAAGATACTATTACCCTTCGCTAATTAAAAAACTGACTGGATGACCGGGCCCAGAGAGTGGTGGTGAGTGGTGCTGCATCCAGTTGGGTTCCAGTGACCACTAGTGTCCCCCAGGGATCAGTACTGGGCGCATTCCTATTCAACATCTTTACTGATGACCTGGATGACAGGATTGAGTCTGCCCTTAGCAAGTTTGCAGATGACACCAAACTGGGGGACAGTGTCAATCTGCCGGAGGCTTGGAAGGCACTGCAGAGGGACCTGGACGGGCTGGGTCAATGGGCTGAGGCTAGCAGTATGAAGATCAACAAGACCAAGTGCAGGGTCC
>NW_009734953.1:16273-16731 GCF_000703405.1 Apaloderma vittatum | reverse complement strand
CCGCGTGTTGCTGGAGCCTCTGTCCTTTGCCCATGGGACAATTCAGCAATCCTACAGGAGAGGGAAGAAAAACCATGGGGGGTTTGCCCATGATCTCATCCCTCCCCGCCAGCCCCCACTTGCCACCGCCCGTACCTCTGCTTTGCACTAAGCCTGTGCCCCACGAGCTTGTACGATTTTATTACAGATTATTAAACCATCTCTGTGTCCCCGTGGAGCTGGAGCTCAGCTCCTGGCTCCAGCCCATCCTTCCCAACGGATTGGGTTTTGCTGGGGTAAAACGGAGCTGGGGAGCCACGCACCACCTCGGGGTGACACCGGTCACGAGGAAGGATCTGTCCCCACTTAATGAGGCAGTTTGTCCCCTTACCTCCTCGTCTCCACGCCCCAGGAGCAGCGTCAGTGTCCCTTCAGTACACGCAGCGTTTGGAAGAGCGCCTCTCCTTCTTGTTCATGGG
>NW_009734953.1:15581-16238 GCF_000703405.1 Apaloderma vittatum | reverse complement strand
GGTGATGTACCTGTACTTGCTGGTGGGTGACCTCTGAGACGACAGGAACCCGTCAGACCCAAGGAAAATCCAAGATTGGAGAGATCCCATTCCAAGCCTGGATGTGAGGTGGAGCCCTGACCACCCCTAAATATCACCCCAGCGCCTTTCCCACCCATCTTCGCACCCTCAAACCTGCACAGTTACCTTGACAGGAGCAAACTCCTGCTGGATCAGCTTCTTGAACTCACTTCTGCTGAACGGCTCAGATTTCTTCCCTTTCTTGGCACCGTTTTGGTAACTCTCCATCATATCAGTGATGGCTTTAATGAGCTTAGACATGTCTCCAGCCCTGCAGAGAAGCAAAACTTGAGAACCCGGCAAGGTGGCAGGAGCAGCTCTGCCCACAGGAAAATCCCCTGCATTCCCTTCAAAGAACTCAAAACATATTCAGTTCCATTTTCAGCCTTTCTAAAGTTCTTTGCCAGAGGTAAAAAGAAAAAAGAAAGCTTCTTGGATGCTGAAAGCCCCACCACCCCGGCTACTCTCGGGACTTTCACCTTAGCTCATCTCTCCACTTTCCCACTCCCTGCTTAAATTACAAGGACAAAGATCCCTGCAGCCACCTCAGGCACTCCTCGGGTTGAATGAATCAGCTCTCCAAGCCAAGGAAAGTGT
>NW_009734953.1:14331-15562 GCF_000703405.1 Apaloderma vittatum | reverse complement strand
CGTGCTCGGGGCTGGGCAGAGAGACTCCGGGCAGCTGATCCTGCGCTGCGTCTTTTGGTGTCTGCTGCCTCGAGCCCCGCTGGGAAAGACCGGTTGCAAAATGACCACGAAAAGATAAATGCTCACTTCAAGCAGGAAAAAAAGATAATAAATTAAACAGTGGGACTCACCCTGTTCCCTTGCATCAACCAGCTGATGGATGGGACTGGTGGGAGCAGCTCGGTGCAAGCTCCCTTGCAGGCTTGTGGGGAGTGGGTGGAGGGTGAGGATTTCTTCCGGTCAGTCCTGTTCTCCGGCTGCCTCTCCACATTTCTCTGCTTCCCAGGGAGCCTCCCTCATTATCCTTCCCCCCCGGAGGATGTTTACCAGCACACCTGGGAAAGGTGTATGTAGGTCAGCTCTGCTCTCCAACACCCCAGGACCTGCGCAGGGAGCTCAGGGCTTTGCCGGATCCCAAACAAACAAAAAAATTCTTTACCAGAGCTTCTTTTCATGTGTGAAAGTTTGCATCCAGATTTTTTTTTTCTTTATAACCAAGGCGATTTGTGAGTTCGAGGGTCTTTGTGACATCAAATGTTAGACAATGTCATAGGCGAAAAAAGCTTCCTGCAGAAAAGGTCATTTAATTCTCTTTTGTTTGAGGCTGCCCCTCGTGTCTCAAGTGGGCTGCCACTGGACCCGAAACTGCATTCACGTTTGGCCCATGCCAGCAGAGCTATGGTTTCCTCTGCGAGAAAGGTGGAAAAGCACTGAGCTGGGGGGGTCCCCCCAGCCACGGGTGGCCACGGCCGAGGGGCTTGTGAGCTCCCTCCCATGGGGAGGTTATTTAAGGCACATCTTGATGGGATGGGGACAGCCACCACCCGGACAGGCTGTATTTTGGTCCCGATGGAGCAAACCGAGCCGTGCGTGGTTGCATTTTGACCCCTGTGGGGCACACCAAGCCATGCGTGGGGCCAGGCTGCATTTCGACCCCCGTGGGGCACAGCAAGCCATGCAAAGCTGCCCCAGGGCTCCCCGGGGAAAGAGCCAGGCTGCAGGGATGCTGCAGCAGGGCAGGGCGCCTGGCTCTCAGCCGATTCTTTGTGTGGTCTCCAAGAAGTCAATGACCCCAGGTTGGCTCACCTGGGAAGGGGGTGGAATAAGCCCTCCCTGCTACGAAGGGCGTGCCAGCTTTCAGGAAGGGCTCGGGCACCGTCCCAAGATTGCCAGATACTGGACGAAGCCAGAT
>NW_009734953.1:13361-14304 GCF_000703405.1 Apaloderma vittatum | reverse complement strand
GTGTTTGGGAGAGGAGGGGGTTGCTGGAGCCAACCCGCGCCGCCCACGTGCCACCGCCAACACCACCAGCACAGGCACGAAACTCCTCTGCAATTAAGTGGGTGGCAAATGAGATGCAGACGATGGGCCAGAGCTAAATTTTACCCTGGCGAGGCGAGAAGCAGAAAGTCGCTGCAGGCCTTCTGCAGCAAGTGATGCCCGGCACGCAGATGCTTTCGGTGAAATCAGGATCAGCCCAGGGGCTGCTTTCACAGTTTATGGTCCCCTGGAGCAGGAGATTTTGGGAGAACCCCAGCCCCGGGGCTGTATTTGGGATGGGCACAGACAGAAGAGCAATTTACCCGGCATCATTTTGGGGTACAGCCTTGCCAGGCTGCTTGGCACAAACCCTATAGAGAGATCAGCATCCCCACCACATCTCACCCTGCTCCCAGCCATGCCCTTGTCAGGAGAACTTTCCCAGGGGCTGGAGCCATGCCGATGGCCAAGCATTGAAGATTTAAGGCTTTCCATTGGAGAGTCCCTATCTCCGTACAAACCATCTCGAAAGAGCATCACTCTGCCATGGGCACAGTGCGTGTCCAGGGGTGGGAAGGAGCCCACGACCAGGGGTGCTCGGGGGTGGCCAGGCACGGTGGTGTGGAAGTCGCCGCACCGGTCAGGAAACATTTGCGGAGGAGGACGACGCATGGCAATGGCCCCTACAACCACGGCGCTCCTCCCGTCACCGCTGCCACCCCAATGAGCACACATCCGCCCGGGGAATTAAGGGAATTAGGAGGAAAATTGCTCTGAATCACTCTGAGTCTGTCCCTTCGGCCGGCTACTCCCTTGGAGCCGGCTGCCACCACGGTGCCATCCCGCAGCAGCCCGTCCCCGTCATCACTGACGGCTTTGCTGGGCTCTGGGTGCAGCTTTGCCCACGACAGCAGGTTGGCTCCTG
>NW_009734953.1:8164-13348 GCF_000703405.1 Apaloderma vittatum | reverse complement strand
ACCCCAGGACGAACCAGTTTATCCCCACTAGGGCTCATCCTTATCAATGTGACCAAACTGATAACGAATATGAGGCACATCAACGTCCCCTAATTGCCACCATGCCAGGTGTTGTGCAACCCTGCTCGTGTGTCGCCCACCGGGCTGCCGACCCAGGGGGGAGGGGTCTGAGAGGGGGTCTGCAGCAGGTGGAGGAGGTTAACGGTGGCTGGAGGAGGTCCCTGATGGGTCCCAGCTGGGAGGCACAGCTCAGCCCCAGCTGGATCACATCTCCTCATTGCAGAGCCGGGCATAAAACCGCCCTGGAGGCTTCAGTCTGTTTTTCTCCAGCTTTGGGAGGGGAGTGAGCAGTGTGAGGAGCCAGCTGGGCTCCCCCAGGGCTGTTTGGATGGGGCAGGGTGGCAGTTAGGGGACACACAGTCCTTACGTACAGCCTTAGGCTGGGACCCTTGGCAGGGTACGAGCGCAAGCTGACGGTGTTGCTCCACACTGGAGCAAAGCTCAAGGAGAGAGCTGTGGTGCACGACCCCTACTCAGAACAGGGAAATAAAGAGGGTTTAGCGTTTATCTGCATCCACCATTCGCCTGCGCCTTTGAGCTGTGCCAGGGAGGACCTGCAGCCCTTCTCCCTCCCCCTGCTGCCCGCAGGATACAGGTAAGAAGAGATGATGCAAAAAAAAAAAAAGAGAAAAGGCTGCTGAAGCTAGAAGGGGAGGGTGAAAGATGATGTTTGCACATCGGTGTGTGTCCTCATGGTGGCAGCAGGAGCCTGGTGCTCGGCTCGCAGAGGCTGAATCCTGCTTTCCATCCCTGGAGGTGAAGGCAGGTGGGGCTGGGAGGGATTGTCCTCCTCCAGCTTCGTGCTGCTGGAGATCTGCTCCTGGGGTGGCAGGGCTGGAGGAGCCCAGGAGCTGTCTCCATCCTCATTCGAGCGCCTTTTGTTGGGGTGAAAGGATGTGTACAGGTGTGGGGAGCCCTCTGCTCTCACAGGAAAACCCGGCGATCGCTGCTCTTTGCTTGCAGCGCTGTGTTGGTGTCCTGGTCCTTCTGCGCTCGGGTTTTGCCTTGGTTGGTACTTTGTCACCTCCGGTGTGATGGTCCAACAGCCCCGGTGGGTGACACAACAGGAGTGCTGCACCCCGGGTTGCAGGGGAGCTCGAAGTCTCGCTGTGTTGGCAAATATCCTGTTGCATCAGTGCTGCCAGATTCGAGGTTGCTTCTTGCCGGGATCCTGGGGGGAAGGTCCCAGGGTGGTTTGTGGGTGCCCCCAGCACCCGGGTTGGTGTGTGCTTGGCCCCCTGCACCGGGAAACCACTCTGCTGGAGAGAGCAGGAGGGCTGACCACGGAGCAGCAGGGTGTGAGCTCCTGGAAAGCTGATCTGCTGCAAATGGGGACCCCAACCACCCTTGTCCTGAAAGCTGGGCATGTCCTTATGGGCCAGCCCTGGGGACCTCACTGTCACTGGCAGGGTTGATGGCAATGAACTAGCTCTGTTCTCCTCCTTGTGTGTGGGACGCTTAACTACTCCAGAGACTCTAAAGTGCTGCAGGGTGGGGTGCAGGACCCATTTTTGGGCACAGGATGGAGCGTTGGGTGCATGATCTGACTGTGCAGGGGACCTGCCACCTTGTGCAGGCTCAGGCAGAGCTGAGTGGACTCCGACCTTTGCATCCGATGACTTTTTTTTATTTTTTTTTTACATTATAAGAAGGTGTTTGACCTTTCCGATGTCAAAATCAGCTCCAAAGGAAGCTGAAGCAACCTGGCTGGCAGCGGTGAAGCAAATTTGCGGCTGGCGTGTGTTTAATCGGGTGGAGGGGAGTTGCTTCAGTGCTGCTGGTTTGGGGAAGCTCGTGGCAGGTTCCTTCCCAGCGCGGGGCAATTTCAGGGGTTTGTTCACCCTTAGGAAATCACAACTGCTTTTTTTTTTTTTTTACTAACCTCTCCCCTCCAAAAGAGGTTTGCAAACCTGCAGCTGGGCTCTGAGTGCGTGCAGTGAGAGGCTGCTCAGCAGCATCGTGGGTGTTTCCAGCCACCAGCTCTGGAAAGCAGCTCTTGATGCCGGCCGCCTCCTCAGTGCAAGCTCAGGATGCTCTGAGTGAAGACTTGGGGGTCTTCTGGGGTCTTGAACACATAAAACCCAGCAGCCAGGCCTTGCTGCTGGCGGTAGCACTAAAACTAAATGCATCCACCCCTCCAGCTCCCTTCCAGCCCCGTGCCAGGGCTCTGCAGAGCAGAAGTGCCCTAAAAAAGGGTGCTTCTCCAGAAAAGGGTACTCATCCTTCCAGCTCTTGCCTACAGCTTAGTCCTAGGGGATACACAGGCTAAAATAGGCTTTTTCTTCTAGTTGGAAGCGTAAAGACGTGTTGAATTATGCCTTCCCTGACCTATGGAACACGTAAATAGTGTAAGGAGTATTGTGAGCACCAGCTGCAACGAGCCCCTGGCTCCTCAGGTGTCCACCTCATCCCTGAGAACGTGCAGCCTGTCTCTGAGGTGGATTTGCCTGGTTTAAAGACACGCTTGGAGAGAGCACGGTGTTCAAATAAAGCCCACACAGATGCAGAGAGCTTTGGCAGCCTGAGGGCAAATCTTTATTTGGCTACAAAACCGTTCAAACCTGGAGGAAAGAAAGGACAAAGGGAGGTGGGCAGAGGGGGATGGAGGGGAGAAAGCCGAGGGCTGCAAGCCCTGCCTGGGTGCTTTTGGCCAAGGACTGTGGTCCAACCTCAGTGGTGGTGTTGGTGCTGGTGTTTGTGCTGGTGCTGCTGGTCCTCAACTTCATGCAGGTGCTCGTGGGTGGCAATGGTCACCCGGACGATCAGCAGCATCATCTCGCCAAAGCTGATCTGCGCATCCTTGTTGAGGTCGAGGTCCTTCATGATTGTATCGATGGTGGCCTTGTTTTTCACGTGCTGCAAAAGAAGGGACAGGGTGAGGGGAAAGTCCCGTCATCCACAGCTCTAACTGGGTGGGACCCTCAGCCTGGTGATCCCAGATCCTGGAGATTTACAGGCAACGAGGTCCAGCCCAGCTCCTTCCCCGCAAGAGCTATGAGAAACCCGACTTTGGCTTGACTCACCTTCAGGTAGTTTGCAAGCTGCTTCTCAATCAGGAGCTTCAGCTCGCTCTTGGTCAGGGTGTCCCTGTCCCCTTCCCGCCTTGAGTACTGGTGGAAGACATCAATGATGATATCCATGGCCTTCTCCAGCTCGGAGCGCGGTTCCTGGGTCTGGGAGGTCTGGAAGAGAAACAATTACACCGGATAACGTCAGGAGCAACAATGGATGGGGAATCTGTCATAAACCCAGGAGCCACCGGCTCCACGTCAGAGGAGGACACAGCCTGGTTTTGTTCAGTTCTTCTGTTTAGGGGAATAAATTTGAGCTGGTTGGGGGGTTTTTTTCTGAGTTTTCTCTTATCTGTAAGCCAAGGGAGACTGAAGGAGGTTGCAACCTCTGCCACCTTCTGCTCCGGGATGTGCCACTACAGATAATAGCTAAAAGCCGACTTTCCCCCTCCACCAAAACATGCCATCAGACAGCAAAGCTCCCAAAATAGCTGGTGGCTCTGAAGAAACCTCTGTAGAGACAGAGAGTATGAGATCTGATGTCCAGGAGCCCCTTTCGGTGGTCAGGCTGTGCTGCAGGGAACGTATTCTGGAAGGAGACATCTCTCCTTGAGGGTTGTGTGAGTGGAGATGGTGATCTTCTGCCACCAGCAACCGATGGCAGGAGGGTCCCCCAAAGGTCCTTGAATCTCCGATGGCCCAACCGGCACCTGTAAAAAAAAAAAAAACCGTGGAGACCCGAAATGCCCGTGTCACCGTTGGACTTGCCTTGCTCATCTTGACCAAGTAGTGAGGTCCGCTCGGAGGGAGCAGGGCTGGTCCCAAGCGCGGCAGCTCTTATAGCCCGGCTGCCCGGCCCCGCCGGTTGTGAAATGTCTCTGTTTCATCCCGGTCGTCTTCACAACATGTTCGCGCATTGCTTAAGGCTCTGGGGCAGTTCCCGAAAAGGGGTCCCTGTGGCTTTTCCCAGCAAGGTCGGTGTGTCACGTCCTCCAGGTGGGTGGGCAGGAAGGTGACCCGGGAGTAGAATCATAGAATTCTTTAGCCCCTGTAGCATCCCCATCCTCGCACACCTGGTGGGCACAAGCGCCACGTAGTCCTGCTCACCCGAAAGCATCCTCCTGCCCCACTGCTTCAGCGCTGAGGGACCGTCCCCTGCCCTGAGCAAGAATCTCTTCATGAAAGGACAAATAATAGTGGGTGGGACTCCAGGAACTTCACTTCATCTCCTCAGGTGAGCAGCAGCCTGTGCCAAGGGTGGTTTCTCCCCACCCAAGGTATGCTCTGAGCTATGGAGGTGTGGCTGAAAGGTGTACTTTTATTTTTTAGGACCGTGTCCGCACTTTGCAGCTGCTTTTTGTTGTTGTTGTTTCTCAACGTTGCAGAGACCCGGCGCACGCGCGCTGGCTCCGGGTGGCCAAGATCAGGAGCGAAACGAGATTTTCCAGTGCTTCTTCATTAAAATCCTCTGCCTGCTGACTCAGCTGACTTGTTTGGGGGTTTGTTTAACCTGCGAAACATTGATGTTAATCTCAGGCACAAAGTGGAGGCCAAAACGGGGCCATGGACAGGCTTGGGGCAAGCTCCAGGAGCTTCAAATAAGCTGGAGCTGCAGCCCTGGTCCATGAACCTCAGGGGTGAGGGTACATTGCATTTCACAACAGGAGGGCTTTGATGCACAAAGTATCTGGAGAAGGGCCAGGGCGTTTCACCACAGTGTCCAGGACCGTCCGTTCGGTTGCAGAATTTTGTAGCAATTTCAGTAAACCATGCTTTGGGCTTTTTTAGCATGCTGGAGATGAGGAAGAGCAAGGGCAGGTTGCAGGGTGTGGGATGGGCCAGGGGTTTCCCAAGCGAGATGGTGGCTGGGCCATCAGATGTGCCCACCTGAGACCCCAGGTATTTGGGTTTTTAAATGCTAACAAAGTCACTGAGGTGACCAGGGAGCCTGGGCATTGCTTAGGGTCACAGAAATGTGTGCTAGCATTTTTATTATTATTATTTTTGCCTGGCTCTGCAGGTCTCCTTGCAGAGAGACCCTCTTTGTCCAGCCCTGCCCAGGAGCCACGCGACAAGCTGTAACCCTGGCCCCAAGGCCACTGGGGTTGGGCAA
>NW_009734953.1:2447-8049 GCF_000703405.1 Apaloderma vittatum | reverse complement strand
ATCTGAACCCTGGCGGGGCGCTGCCGGGCTTGGCAACGGTTGCAAAACTCTTTCAAAACGCACGTTTACAGGCAAGCAGCGGGGCTGATGCGGGAAGAGGGCACGACAGGGTTTGTCAGGATGCGGTTTGAGATGTTTCACAGCGGGTTTTAACCCAGGATTGTGACGGGACACGCGTTGTGGTTGCTGGACATGGTTTTAGCTTGGGGAAGCCTGGGGAACCCGCTCTGAGCCCTGGCCCCTGAACACCTTTGAGCATCATCAGACCAGAGATGCTCCGGCTGCGACCTGGGGCAGCCGAAGAGGTTTTCCCATCCTGAAGCTGCAGGGAAAAGGATTTCCCTGTCCTTTGGCTCGAGCCAAAAAAAACTCGCACACGCCTCAGCTGTAGCAAACAGCTACAAACTCAGCTGCTTGGCCAGCACCAACTCAGTCCAGCCCAAAGGGAGCCCGGAGCCAGCTCTGCTGCCCGTGCAAGCGCGGCGCAACCTCTGCAGGGTGCTGGACCTTCCCCAAGCTCTCCCGGAGCTCTGGCAGGTTGCACGGGACGGATCTGGCCGTTGCTCTTGTCCTTCCTGCATGTGCTACGACATGCAAAGTGTTGCTCTTGTGCTGGGGCGGGTGCCTGTTCAGCCCCATGGCACAGCAATACCCAGGTGGTGAGAAAACGAGCTGGATTACAGCATATTTAATTTAGAGCCCAGAAATGGTTTGTTGGTGCTGCCAGACATCTCCCAGATGGCTCAGGCAAAGCACAAGATCTTTGTGTCCTGCTTGGTTGAGAATGTTTTACTGGTGGAAACCTCCGAGATGGAAACCATCCGGGTGTTTCGTCTTGGCTGGGTAGCGAGTGATTCAGCAGGGCTGGGAGGGAGCACTCCGGGATGACTTGCCTGTGTGGGAAAACTCTGAAATTTGAGTTTTCATTGGGATTTAGGGAGAAAATTTTAAATCTCGGAATTTCCCACGGCCTAGGAGCTATATATATACAAATAGTAACTTCTGCATGTATTTTTTTTCTGCCCCTCCCCAAAGAGCATCCTGGCTTTTTCTTGTGGTAAAGGGCTGTGTCCTGCTGTGGACTGCTTTAGTCACGGGTATTAACGCATTTTTTCCTGCTCGTGGTGGATTCTGCGTCGCCCTGATGCAGCCAGTGCCTGCCCTCCCCACCCATGAGAAGGATGCGAAAGGAAGTGCCGAGATAGGAAGGACTCGGTGAACTTCAAGCGATGCTTTATTGTTTCACAAACGTGAGCGATCCAAATAGGCAGAAAGCAGCAAGAACCCAATTCCTATGAGCCACCCCCTCTGATTTTTGACGTGCGTTGAGATTTAATCCTTGTCGGGTGTGCAACGGTCCTCTGAATGGGAGATGTGATGAGCATCGTTGGTCAGCTTGGCCAAGACGATGGTGAACTCCTCAAAGCTCAGCTCCTTGTCCTTATTCAGGTCTGTCTCTTTGAAGAGCTGATTCAGGTAGCCACGGCGGCCCCTGTCCTGAAATTGGGGAACAGAAGGTGTTAGCATTCCCCCCTCCCTGGATTGCAAACCCACTGGTGGGAACTGAGCCAGCTTTATCCTTGCATGCCCTGGGAAGTGTTTGGAAGCTACAGGATTGTTGCAACCCTCACCTGCCTTGCTGTGAGCCCCCAGTTAATCATAGAATCAGTTGGATTGGAAGGGACGGAAGGAGGGTAGATTTAGATCAGATATTAGGAAGAAATTCTCTACGGTGAGGGTGATGAAGCACTGGAACAGGTTGCCCAAGGAAGTTGTGGGTGCCCCATCCCTAGAGGTGTTCAGGACCAGGTTGGACAGGGCAACTTGGGCTGGTGGGAGAAATGCCCACAGCAGGGGGGTTGGAATGAGATGATCTTCAAGGTCCCTTCCAACCTCAACCATTCTATGATCTTAAAAGCCCACATGGACACTCGGAGCACAAAAGACCACTCTGTGGATCACAGCCATGGTGGGCACCATGCCCGATCTCCCCAGGAGCATCCCTCGAGGCATCCTCAGCCTCGTTCCCTCCCCGAGGAGAGCCATCCCTCCGAGGAGCATGACACAGCTCCTCTGGCACTCACGCAAGCTTGCAGGAAGGTCGGCGCCTGCTCAGTCAGCAGAGTCTTGAAGTCGTCGAAGTTGAGGAGGTCGAAATCACCCTGCCGGATGCTGTAACGGTGGAAGACATTCACGACAGTTTCCAGGGCCCTCTCCAGTGTGCAGTTTCCAGGGAACTGCGGAGTCCCAGGGGCGGTGGATGCAGCGCGGGTGCTTACGGACATGGCTGAGCTCTCGCGGTACCTGCAGAAAGTACGGGGAGAAACCTCAAAGCTTAAAGGCAAGGAGCAAAGTCCAGGTACAGGCTCCACTGCCTGACCCTCCTCCTCCTCTCTCTCTCTGTGAATCTCCCTCTCCTCTTTGGGTTCCAAACACAGCACAGAGACCCTGCTCTCTGCTGAGTGTCACTGTGGAGATGACACCCCAGAGTGTTCTCTCCTTGCTGCTGGAAACAACCACCAGTAAAAATGGTGCCCAAACAGTGTCAATTTATACTTGCAGCAAAACCCAGCCTCCAGCCCTGCCCTGAGCAGAAAGCATCACCCTGGATTTAAACAGGCACGGCACAAAGTGCTGTGTTCAAAACTGCTTATCCCTCATCGCAATTCCTCCAAGAACCATTGCCGTGTGACTTACCCTGGTCTCCAAGGAAGGTTTGCAGAGGATGGGTCTGTTGCAGTGATTCAAGAGCCTGGGCAGCCCTTTTATATACCTCTCCGAGGTCCTCTTTCATCAGAGATGAGGTGACACACCTGCTGCAAGCAACGGCTTGAGTTAGGACTTCCCGGACCTGGAAATTGCAAGGTGGGAACTTCTTGAACCTCTCCCCACCTCATACCTCCGCACATAGTTCCTGGTTGCACCCACTGGGCTGCGGGAAATGCTGTCCTTCCACCCCACCGTCACCTCCGACGGGGCTGAGCCGCTCGTGCACCGGCCAAAGAATGGGAAAAACGCTGGGCGTCCCCTCACACCTTCAATGGGAGCCGCGAAGGGCAAGACCGCTTTGGCAGAACTTGCAAAAAATTTACACGTTTTCCAATGTGAAAATTTTCACAATGGTGTAGGAGAAAGACGTTTGAGAGACACAAATAACTTTTTCCCTTGGATTTTTTTAACACGATCTCTCGGTTTTCTGCAATATCAACAGGTTGAACGCTAGCAAAGGTGAAGGCGGGATCTGCCTTTCAATCCCTTGTTTTCCAGACTGTTTTCCCTTGCTTTCTATTTTCGCATAATCTTTGTGGAGGAAGCTTTGACTAAAGCAAGAAGAAAATCAGAGGTCAGGGTCTTTACCGCCTGGAGAATTAACTAGCAAATGTTTTGCAACTGTCACCTCTGCGTCACCCATCTTGCGTTAGCAGGACAGGTTAATAGCAGAATGAAGACACTTGAAAAAGTAAAAATTAGACAATAAGTTCCAGGAAGAGGGAAGGCACACAAAAACAAAAGGGTAATCATTCCTGTTCGAGGATTCTTCTTGCATGTCCTGGGGGCAATATCAAGAACTGTTGCATGAGTTTTATTCTGGTATCCCTGACTCACTCGATTGTATTTTGGGGATTTATTTTTTCTTTTTCTGTTTCCTGATCTACTCATTAGGGCCTGTCAACAACTGGAATTTGCATCCTCGTTCCCCAGCTGGCCTTGCAAAGCATCAGCCAAGGCTGGGTTTTGCCCCTTGCACCTGCATCACCCCAACGCAGACAGACCTATGGGCTCTCGATTCCCCTCTTTCCCAGATGTGTCCCCCAAAATCTGCAGATTGGGCAGCTCCCAATGCCCAGGTGACACCTGGCTGCCCTGGCAGGACACTAATGTCTGTCTCTGGGGTACAAGAGCTGCAACGGCAAAATTGAGACTAATCCCCCGTGTCATCGAGCACAAAGAGCCCCACAAGAGCCCCACAAGAGCCCCGCGCTTCCTTTCGCGGCTCTGTTTCGGGCTTCTGGTTTCAGCTGATGATGGAAATGTTGGAGCCTCCTGAGCCTTATGGTTTCCCACCCCATCACTGGCACCTCCAGAAGCTCTTTTCCACTTGTGTGTCTGTTTCCTGTAGTGGCTTGTAAATGTGCTGTGACCTGGCAGGGGGGGCCTCTTGCCCCACCCTAACCAAAACGTACAACTCTTGAGAGTTAAGAGCAGCTCTCTCAACCTACCCGGCTGCGTTCTTTACTACGTTGGGGCTTCCAAGATAAGCTCTGGTGGCTAGGCATGTTGCAAAAAATTTGCACACACTTTCCGCCGTGATGCTGCACCCCCAGGTCTAGGGCTGGGTCGTAGCAACCACCCTGGGGAAGCAGCCCCTGGTTTTGCTTCAGCCCTGGAGCTGGTGCAAAGAGGGACCAGGAGAACCAGGGCTGAGGACACCAGCTGCCCCTCCTCAGCGCGATGGGGTGCAATGCACCTCGCTGAGAAGGGTGCTGAGGTCCAGCCACCCCATGTGTGGAACCTGCCTCAGGAAAGCAGTGGGAGCACGTTGGGGTTGGATGTGGTTCAGGACAAGGAGCCCACCCAGCCTGGATTGCTCAGCTGGGACCCAGCACAGCAGGTTATCCTGGTTGTTCTGCCCCCGATGCCACCTTCCCTTTCTCATGGCTTCTCTGCATTTAACCCCCCCCACCCATGGGCTGAGTGTGTGTTGAATCCCCCCTGGAGACAACAGGACAGGTACCACAGATGCATTTGGTGCTTAAAGAAAGAAATTTTATTTCAACTTCATAGGCAGAGGCAGGTGACGAAGCTTTGGTTACAGGATTTCGGTGCTTGCAGACAAACCGAAGGGGTGATGCTGCTGGAAGAGCACAGCTCTGTGGGTACAGTCGCCCTGGGAACGGCTTCAATTGCGGGGACCATGGCCATGGTCGTGGCTGTGGTCATGTCGGTGGCCGTGCTCGTGCTCATGGCCATGCCCGTGGCCATGGCCCCTGCCGTGGGACCTATTGTGGGCATCAATGAATACGAGATTCAGCGTGGTCAGGAACTCGGTGAACTTCAGGCGACCATCGTGGTTGCTGTCTGCTTTGGCATAGAGCTTGCCAATGTAGTCATCAACGGTCGTGTTGGGCTGCAACAGGACAAACATGGGAAAGGGTTCAGGGTCACTCTGCCAGCCTGCAGCTACGGCATGAGGCTTGGCCAGCAAGGATGTGGCTGTTTCAGGAAAAGCCTAGAAAAACCCTCCCTTCCCTTTGGGAAGTTCTCAGTCACCCCCATGCCCCAATGAAATCACCAAACCTGTGATCTCTGGCCAGCGTTAGGAGAGCTGGAGCACGCTTGGCTCTTACCGGCATGGTGTTGTGGAGGAAGGGCTGGGCATCCTTCTTCAGCAGCTCTGAGAACTCCTCTTTGCTCAGATAGTCATCGATGGGGCGCTTCACAGCGTACTGGTGGTAGATGTTGATGATGCACTCCAGGGCGAGCTCCAGGTCAGTTTTCATCTTGCTAGGAAGGGATAGACAACAAAACGTTAACTTCCAGAGGAGGGAGAGGAGGAGGAGGAACATCCTCTCCTCTCCCCCAAGAACTCCCGGCTGCCTTG
>NW_009734953.1:1831-2349 GCF_000703405.1 Apaloderma vittatum | reverse complement strand
AGCAGTGGCGGCGTGGTGGAGACGAGGTCTCTTTTATACTCTCTCTGAGCTACGATTTGTGACACCCTCAAATTTCCTTCGGGGCAATAACCTTGGGAATTGTGCAAGGCTACGCAGCACACCCAGGTGACCGTTTCTTGCTTGGCTCCGGGAACTGACTGCTCCCGCTTCTAATGAGGGAGGGGACGCGCCAAACTCGTTAGGGCAAAACAAGGAAACATCAAAATAGACGTTTGCGAGGAGGCAGCATCGTGGGTCGGTGACACCGCAGGGGCTGTCCCGGGAGCTGGGATGTTCCTGCAAAGTTCGAGGGTCTTTGCAGAGATGATGGAAGAGGAATTTTTCCGGATCATGCGAAAGGAGCTGGGTGAGGGTCTCCAGGGGGATGATGGGCAGGTTGGGTTGGATGCGCTCTGAGCAATGTGATCTCGTTCAAGATGTCCCTTCTCACTGCGGGGAAGTTGGACTAGGTGACATTTAGAGGTCCCTTCCACTCCGAAACATTCTACAATTCTATG
>NW_009734953.1:1124-1636 GCF_000703405.1 Apaloderma vittatum | reverse complement strand
AGGTCCAAAAACCCAGTGGCGCCTGAACCCGCCCAGCCGGTCTTAGGAGGTGGCATTTCCCAGCAGCTGTAATTTCTGCCTGGTGATTACCGAGGTCGTCGGCAATTGCTTCCTATTCCCAGTGTTGGGGAGATGCTGCCCCACGTGGGAGACCCTGTGGCATTCCCAGTGCCTGGCACAGGCTGCTAAACCCCTTGTCTTGGGGGAAAGGTAGCTGGGGGGGGGAGCTGGTGAGGAGCCTGGGCTTGGAGGATGCCCAGACCCTTCACCCCAAGTCTGTGCTTGGTGGGACTGGAGCAGCAAAAAGCCCACATTTGCCGTAAGGTTTTTAGGAGACGGGAAGGGCAGCGGTGGTGAAACATCTCCCCGTCAGCCTCCTAATCTGCCAGCACGAGGAACTGGTGCCAGAAAGAGGCGGAATTGCAAAAGAGTGAAACAAAGGGGGGGTTATGTGACAGGGGGAGCCACGACGAGGAGCCACGCGGGGGTGCTCAGGGGGGCCAGGAGATCGC
>NW_009734953.1:0-961 GCF_000703405.1 Apaloderma vittatum | reverse complement strand
GGTTTCTGCTCGGAGGTCGGGGGCAGCCGCAGGGAGGGAGCCGGTATGGCCTGAGGGTTGGGCGTGGATGGAGGCAGGAGGGCTGGGATGCCTGTGAACAGCATCACGCCTCTTCAAATATTCAGGGATCGGGTGTAAAAAGGGGCCAAGGTCTTGTAGAGGGAGTCCTACCACCCCTCTGCGGTGCAGCCGCGTTCTCGGGTGTTTCGCCGAGCACAGAGGCATGAATGTTCTGTGGTTTCTTTTTTTTGTTGCATCCATCCGAGGGGGCATGAGGACCAAGAAGGTGAGGGTACTCCTAGAAATTCACTTATTGGTTGGACTCAATGGTCCCAAGAGTCTTTTCCAACCTGTGATTTTTATGGTCCAGCCCACGTGGCAGCTGTGAGCATCACGGGAACAGAGAGAAGCTCAGCAAGGGGTGGGGAGCGCCCAGGGCATCAGGCTGTGGGAGGATGGATGAGGCATCTCTGGGAGCAGTTCCAAGCCAAATGAGGAAGGTCTGGCTCCCAGCAGGGTCAAGGAGGGGAAGGGGGCTGATGCCAACATCTGGAAGGGCATGCTGCACATCTGGAGCCTGGCACGCAAGCCCAGGGTGGGCGCAGCTGTTCGGTGGAGGGGAGAAAGGGGCTCAGAGGGAGGAGAAGGAGCCGGAGGGACAGGATCAGGGCAGGGAGGGCTGTGGCTGTGTGGCTTCTCGCGTTTATAGCCGCCGGCTGGGTCCTTCCGCGCGGGGTGAACGGGGAAGTCACTCCTCCGCACGCCGTAACCCCACCCCGAGCAGGAACGCGGATGAAACCCCGTTCCCTGCAGGCTGGCTTGAGGCAGGGAAGGGACAAGGGACCTGGGTGACATCCCAGCATGGTTCAGTCCTCCCCGGTGGAGCGGAGACAGATGCCGACCCCGTGCGTGCGTGATAATTATAACTCAAAAAGAGCCGTTCATCCATCCGCGGCGGCGG
>NW_009734952.1:1350-7442 GCF_000703405.1 Apaloderma vittatum | reverse complement strand
CTCGCCCTCACACTTGGCAAGAAAACCCTCCCAAAGCGCTCCGGAGCTTACCTGAGGCTGCAGGCAGCCGGGAGTGAAAGTTTTATTAATGGGACTGTGCTGTTTCGTCTTCCCTGTGGGGAGAAAGAAGAGGGGGAAGGAGGAAAGAAACAGCAGTGTGAGGCCAGGAGGGACTTCAATAAATCGCCTTCCCACTCCGTCATGGCAGGAGCAAGGCTGCCTGGCAGAGGTTTCTCTGAAACAGAAGCTTTCAGCATGGGGCACAGATCCACAGGGATCTGCCAGCCACCTTGGACAGCCCAGGAGAGGGGGGGTGCCTGAGGGGATCTCTTCTGCTGTGCAGCAGCCCACAGTGAGCTGAACCCCACCATGCTGGGGGGCCGGTTAGCTCAGTCGGTTGAGCATGGTGCTGATAACACCAAGGTCGTGGGCTCCATTCCTGTTCCATCCCCATGTGTTGTCTGATCTAGTTGAGAGGTGTCCCTGCCCATGACAGGGAGGTTGGATTAAAGGATCTCTAAGGTCCCTTCCACCCCAGCCCATTCTGTGATTCTGGGATGCTGGGGTGGCTCAGGCACGCAGCCTCTCAACGCCAGCCAGGCTGTGCTGGAGTTACCACCGCTCCAGTCCCACTTGCAATCCCTTCCCACAGGGACTGGCACGTCATCTCCGCACCAGTGACTAGCCAACACCAGCGT
Organism: Apaloderma vittatum; assembly: GCF_000703405.1. NCBI lineage: Eukaryota > Metazoa > Chordata > Aves > Trogoniformes > Trogonidae > Apaloderma > Apaloderma vittatum. The sequence continues at coordinate 6,744 of NW_009734952.1, read as the reverse complement.
GCCCCAAAGGGACCTGGTGACATACTGAACTGTCACCAGTTGTCCTCAGGAGTCATTTAACTCTTTTTATGCTCCTTCCCATGCTGCCAGGGATGGCTTTGAGTATCTTGGCCCTTCCTCCCACAAGGACAGAGCCGATCCTGAAGTTTCTCCTGCCCTGCCCGCTTGTGGCTCTGCCATGTCCACCCAAGTCCTCTCACCATCAGGGCATGTGGGCATTCCTAATCATTTCTAGCACATTTCCTTGCTCCTGCCCCAGCTGGCCCACCAAGGTGGGTCTGCAGAGGGACACAGGGCTTTCCCAGCTCTGCCTTCCTCTGCGTTTGCAGTCACCCCTGCTCTGCCAGCCTGGCAAGCCTAGCACTGCTGCTCCACAGAGAGCTTTTGTGAAACCAGAGAAAGAGGACCTCCCTCTTTTTCCCCTCATCGGCAGGTTGTTCACAGCCTGTTTGTATTGTTAAACCCCACTTTTAGACCTGACCCTATCCCAGCAGGACTCCGCACAAGTTCTGCCCCAACGCGTGGTGATCAACTCACTCCTCTTCAACAAACTAAGCCCACAGCACGTTTTGAGTTCCTTTCCCCAGGGCTACAGCTTTTTAACCTCGTGAAAGGTGAGGATTGCGGGCAGCTGGGTCGAGTTATTCACACCTCACCTCCCCCACAGCTCTGTGGGCATGAGTGTCACTGAGGGACTTCTTCCCATATAGAGTTGTATGGACCTGCAAGGGAAACACATTAGCTGGGCCTCTTGTGCTAATCTCGTCAACAGTGGAGCAATTAGCACTGCCTTCAAAGGGATCCAGAAATGTTGTTTCTGGACAGCAGTCCCTGCAGCTCCAAGCTTGCACAACCTTCAAAGAGCAAAGAGGCCCAGATGGAGACCTTGGTCAGCCCGAATATACCTGGTCCATGCTTTGAGAATCACACACAGGGACACGTACCGAGATCTGTCACCTCCTTGAAGCACTGGGGTCCTGCCTTGCCAGGGCACAGGGAGTGCCCAGGGAATGCAGCGGGTCAGCAAAAGCCAACAATGCTGCCAAGCCAAGTGCTTCTGCACCCCGGGGCTTTGGCGGGGTGGGGAGGAACAGCAACAGTCATCATCACTCTCCTGTCACTGAAACACCATCACCCACCTCCTGCTGTGCTGCAGACACAGGGTACCAAGCCTGGGCAACCTCCCTGCCGCCCAGCAACTGGGGAGGAATGTCACCCCACATTTAGTGCTGGCAGGAAGGGAGCCCTGGCCCCCTTCAGGCCAGCTGCTCACCCACTTCCCGGGATCCCAGGTGAAGGATGCGCCTCATGCCCTTTGCCTGTGCCCCAGCTGCCAGGCATGGCCAAAGGTGACCCCAGGCCAGAGGTGTGTGTACCTCCAGCCCAGGCCTCAAGGTGTGCATGTCTCCAGGCCTGGCACCAGCGGAGGAGGACAAGTGCAAACGGTGTGGCCAGTGGGGCGGCAGGGGGTTATCTGGGGCCCGGCAGTGGAAAAACTCTCGGTGTGTGACTAAGGCATGATAGTGCCAGGTGTGGGTCCAGGCAGGGCCAGCAAGCCGGGGGGTATCGCGTCCCCGTGGGTTCATTTTTTTTCGAATTGTGTCCTAAGGGGGCGGTGCCAGCCACAGCCCCGTTATCATGGCGCCTGGCCCACCCAAAGCGGCGGGGATGCAGGGCCAGGCTGCTGGACCTTCCTGTCGTGTCAGGGATGTCCCGCTGCCCAGCTGGGAGGGACACCAGCCCTGGAAGCATCCTTTGGCAGGGACACCTTGGCCCTGGGGACCTGAGTATCCCCTTTATGTTGTGGCCAGGAAAGATCTGTCAGCCCCTCCAAGCACCTCCAAAACATCTCTCCCACCCTGGAACACCTAGACTGTGTTCCACCTCCAACACCCTTGTCTCTCCACAGCCCTGTTCTGTCTCCACAGACCACAGCAGCCCCAGGGTTGAGCCTTGGGCAAGGAGCCCTCCCAGACCTGCAACCCTGTACCAGCTCTGTGGGACCTGTTGGCTGTAGCACAGGGGATCCCCACAAGCTGGGTAATCCCCAGAGGACAGAAACCCACCCAAGCTGCATTTTTGCCCTCCCTCTAGCTATGAAACGCCTGGGGCCCCACTCCTGCTGGCAGGTGCCTGCCTGGTGCCTGGCCGCACTGCGGCCGTGACTCACCCCTCTGCCAGGCGGTGTTTCTCCGTGCCTCACTCCTTCTCTTCCCTGTTTGCCTCTCTGCTGTGCTGGTTCGACTGCACCCCAAAGCCACGAGCTTCACCTCAAAGTTTGAAGGGGGTGTCAGGGATCTCTACATCACCCACTACCACAGCTTCTGGGGGCCTTCTTGTCAGGAGGTGACCAAGGAGGGAAAGGAAGATCAGGCTGGAAGGGGGGTCATGCATGTGCCCATGGTGGTGCAGGTACTGTGGCATTGTCCTGACAGCCAGCTTTCCCTCTGCACCATCCCTGCAGCAGCACAGCATGTCACCCAGAGCACCAGGACCTGCCCCAGGCTGTGCCAGCCACAGACCCAGGGGCTGTATGCACATAAACCAGCTCTTCAAGCACTAGCCTGGCTTGTACAGCACATCCCCTCTGCACAGCTACACTACTAGTGTCTGCCACATCTACAAAGCAGGGTTCCATCCAGTTGACTGGCATATTTGGGTCCCCGCTAGTCCCTGCCAGGCCAGGGCAAAGGGCTTTCCAGCTGACTGTGGGGCAGATGAACCACAGACAGGGATTGCACTCGAGCTCTGCCTTCCTCAGTGCTGCTGAGGGTGTTTTCTTGCTGTCCTCATCGCTTTGCAGGGCAGGTTTTGCTGGGGACAAGACCAGGCTCCCTCCTCCAACGGAGAATGCATCTTGGCCCAGGCAATTGGAAGAGGGTGTTTTTTATTAACAACTAATTAACCATAATTGCTTTTTCCACTACAGCTGCTCCTCACCCAGGTGAGGTTCCCAGCCATGCCGGTCTGTTCGACCAACTGCCATGCCCCATCGTGTGCCTGAAGGACTGCCTTGCCCCAGGCCTGGGGGAGCAAATCTGGAGCAGCTCTGCCTCGTGACAGAGCCAAAGCACCTTCCTCTGCTCTCACCTCCATGTAAGGAACAGCAGCAGAGCTGGACCTCACTCCCGCCCTGGTGCAGCAATGATGAAAGGCGAGGAAGAACTGGTTTGTGCTCTGATCTCAGACCTGAACCTCAAAACAGCCACGGACCGTCACCCCGGCTCCCAGGATGCTTAGGGAAGACAGGACAGCAGAGCCAGCCTTTCCAGTGGGACGGGATGGTTGGAGAAATTCATCGTTCCCCTGGAAATAAAAATAATAATCATAATAAAAACACAAAGCCAGAGATTACTTATACGCACACAAACATGCAGGCACGCACTCTCTCTCCCCATCTGGCTCTGCCAGCCTGACTCATCGCTAATTCAAACAGCCCACACCTTTCCCTCTCCCTATATGTGACGTTTCGAACAAGTCTCCAGGGAAGAGGCAGCAGTTTTGCTCTGGCCACCCCACCAGCGTCTGACCCTTACCTGTGGGTATCGAGGGTCCCAGGAGAAAGACAACCCCAGTACTCCATTACACGTCACCTGTGTCCCAGCAGCCACCCCCACGCAGGGACCTCTCAGAAAGTGGGGCAAGCAGAGGGTGGAGGCAGCTGTGGAAAGGACAAGTGATTGAACCTGGCGGATCTGTGACACTGGTGGACACAGTCCCATGGACAGGACACAACATTCTAAGCCCCTGTCACCTTGCCTGGAGACACTCACGCCTTTATACCTGCTTAGAGCAGACCCCAAAGATGGGTGCTGGCCCCATGACACCAACTCCAAACTCAAAACACTAGCCACACCTCAAGGGGACATCAGCCCTGCTCTGCCATTTCCATCTCTCTTTTCAGATGGACTCTGCACATCTCCAAGTAGGAAACAGGGAAGAAGCTGGATCAGTCCTGGCCAGCCCATGCTGGTTGCACAGCTATATCCCATTTCCACTTACGGGGCAGGGAGTCCCAGGGCATCCCCCAGTGCTGGCTGGCCACCAGGGGTTGGGGCAGCAAGGATAGGAAGAGGAAGCCACCACCACTCTGGGCCAGGACACCTCGAAGCCCGTGCAGCGTGTTCCCTGCGCTGCCAGCATGGTGTCAGGTCCGGACAAGCCCCGGCCTTCAGAGGGATGCGTGCATCACGGGTAATCAGCCGTGGGAGGGATGGAGCCAGACCTGCTTGCTGAGTTCAGGACCTGCCAGCATGCTTGTGCTGAGTCACCACCTATTAACGCAGGGAAACCTCAGCACCTGAACCCCGCCAAGCTGCTGGGCCACCCCCAGGAGGACAGTGCAAAGGATCAGACAGCTGCCACCGACCTCCCAGTTGTGACCACAAGGCCAGTGCAACAGAGGTGAGGTCCTACTGCAGGGGAGAGCGGGACACTTGGGAAGACGACGGGACTAGCAAGGCTCCCGGTGGGGTTTCGGCTGCCGTTCCCCTCGGCAATGACTCACCGCAGGATCAGTCACGCCATCCCGGTGCTGCAATTGCCCCATCTGCAGATTAGGGAAACTGAGGCACAGGGAAGTGAGGTGACTCAAGAGCTGTTGCACAGGAGATGCTGCTCGGATGCCGAGGCTTGGGCGTTCCCCATCGATCCTCCGCAGCTAACTTAAGCAGAAATGAACATCGATGTAAATATTTACTGACAAGCGAGCCCAGCCTCACCCTCCTTTAGAAGAAAGCTTTAAAGTAAACTCTCCTGGCTCTTTCATGTTTACATCTTGTTTATTTATTATACAGCAGATCACAATATTTCAACAGTTTGCATATAAAGAAAAGTAACATTTCAGAGTGCGAGAGACCTAACGTGCCCAAGCAGAGAAATGTTAATTAACAATATACACAGACGGGAACAGTGCACAAAGCCGAGACTCATCTGTGTTCCCAGCTGGAAGAAAAAAATATATTAAAAAAAAAAACAGAAACATTATATATTACTGCTTTGTTTAATTTACAACTTGCTTTGCAGAAGCTGCACATAAAACAACTCATTTTCTTTTGAGTTTTCTCTTTTTTTTTCCCTCTATGAAAGTTTCAAGTATAGCAGAGACCTGGGCATTTATAGCTGGACTCACTGTCCTTTACACACTAAATTTTAAAAAAGCAGCATGGGGAAGGCAGCTGCAGCAGTACCTGGTGTCATCCTGAGGGGAAGAACAAGACAAATGAAAGCAGGTGAGAGCCAGAAGAGCCATTTTAGGCTCCCAAATGAAAAATTGTGGGAACAGCCAGGACCAGACTGCCCAGTGGGGTCCCCAACTGGGGATGGGAGTGTCCCCGCTCCCTGTGCAAGGCGATGCTGCACTGTCAACCCCTGCAAGCCTTTATAGCCACAAGC
>NW_009734952.1:252-1319 GCF_000703405.1 Apaloderma vittatum | reverse complement strand
CCACCCCCACTCCCACCCACTCTGGCCTTTTGGGTCCAGAGGTTTGTTCTGATGGCCACAACCGAGAAGACCAGCAACCTCGCTTCCCAGCACCACGACCCATGCACCCAGTAGGCAAGGGTGTCTCACCAAAACCTGGCCAGAGTCAGACACCACAGTCCCTGGTGCCAGGGGAGTGCCAGGCTTTGGAGGAAGAAGGTTAAGCTGGTGCCAAATACAAGCCGGGAGCACTGGGGACAGATCCCTGCTGCATTAACCTCCCCACCCCCTGCCAGGTACCTAGCTGGGGGGCATCCTCCAGGAACATGGAGCTGAGTGGCGATGCCTTGGCAGGGGCTGGAAACACCTCTTGCAGCTCTGCTCCCCATTTATACCCCAAAGCAGCCCTTCCCCACCACTCAGCTGAGCCCAGCTCTCACAACAGGGGCAGGAGGAGAAAACTAGTTACCAACTACAAGCGGAGAGGGCTGGGCAGCCGGGCTGCTCCCCAGTGCCATCCCCGGCCCGACGCTATTTACACTGTGAGCTGGCTCCAGGGACACAAGAGTCCAGCCGTGGCATGCCGCTCACATGTGCCGCTTCATGTGGAGGGCGAGGTGGTCCGAGCGGGAGAAAGCCCGCTCGCAGAGGTGGCACTGGAAGGGCCGGTGCCCTGTGTGCTTGCGGTAGTGGCGGGTCAGCTCATCGGAGCGGGCAAATTTCCAGCCACAGCCTTCCCAGGTGCAGTGGTAGGGCTTCTCACCTGCAGAGGAGAGGCAGTGTCAGCGGGCTTGGAGATCCCCATCCTCCCTATGCCTTCATTCCATTGCTCCCCTGCTCAGCACCCCCTTTCAAGAGGGAAGCACTGCTGTGTACTCATCCCCTGCATACATCTCCCTGACCCACTCTGTATTTTGTCTCCCCCCATGTGCTCCACTGTCCCATGTGCTCCGCACAGGATCCCTCCAGTACCCCTCCATGACCCTCTGCCCCACCTAAAACTGTGTGTGCTCCCCTGGCTGTCCCTGCTGGGGTGCCACAGCATGTGCCCCATCCCTGCTCTGCTAGGGGTCTCCCCATACCACCCC
>NW_009734952.1:0-215 GCF_000703405.1 Apaloderma vittatum | reverse complement strand
TCCATGTGCCCCCACAGACATCCCTAGGCCCCAAGGCTGAGACGGGGTGCCACAGGGGTGGTCTCAGTGTATGCCTTGGTCTCTGTGTGCCCCTGCCTGACCCCACCAAGGGGGTATCTCCTTCTGAGCACTCCCTGGGCCACCCTCACTATGCACCCTGCCCCACACGCAAGACCCCTCTGTGCAGTCCTGTGCCGGTTGCGGGGTCTCTCTCT
>NW_009734951.1:0-878 GCF_000703405.1 Apaloderma vittatum | reverse complement strand
CAACATATACATATATATATTTTTATATACAACATATACATATATTTATATTTTTATATACAACATATATATATATTTATATACAACATATGCATATATATTTTTATATAGCATATACATATATATATTTTATATATAGCATGTACATATATATATTTATGTGTGTATATATAACTCCCCAATTTATTTATATAAAGACAGCAATAAGTATATTAGACAAATAAACGATACCCTAAATGATTTTATTTATATAAGCACAGAAATATATATTAGACAAATAAATAATCTGCAAAATTATTTTCCTTATACATAAGCACCTCAATAAATATATATTAAACTAGTAAATAGTAGACAAAGTGACTTTATTTGTAAATGGGCACAGAAATAAATATATATCAGAGGAATAAATAAATATATGTAATATTGAGCAGGAGGCTGAGGTTTCCTTCTGCTGCCCAGCTCAAGAATTCAGATTTTTTTGTTCATTTTAAGTGGGAATTTTTAAGCTTGAGTGGAATTTTAAATTTAAGTGGAAATTTAAGTGGAATTTTAAGGACTTTTCAATTTTTGGTGGGTGATGCTGGAAGGACGCATAGCGATTCGCCCGGCCGGTGGCACAGATACATACCCCCCCTTAACTAAACCAACTAAAATAATCACAATTTGGGGAAAAAAAGGCAAAAGATCAGGTAGCGGAATGATTTATTGCCCAGCAAACATCGTTTTGCCCATGGATTTCCACCCCCTGGTGCGATGTGAAAACCGAGTAATTTGGGCACAGGCAAAAAAAAAAAAATAAATTTAGGTTTTTTTCCTTTTCACTGCTCAAAAAGTGACATTTTTAAAATTTCATTTCTTTCTTTTTTCTGTGTTTCCTC